>NW_026696344.1:0-49159 GCF_030435755.1 Ochotona princeps | reverse complement strand
ACGGCTGTGGCGCTGAAGTTGCCTGTGAATGTGGAGTTGGTGGCATGTGAAACCCGCATGTGGAGCATTCGTTTGTGTGGGATGCTCTACCAGGTTCATTCCTAGATAATGCACTCAAAGGGCACTAAGCATAGAGTGTGAAAACTGAGTTTCCTTGAGAGCTGCTTGGAAGCCTGATGGTGTGTGAAGTTAGTGAGCCAAATGGAGTTGTTTTCCCACAAGAACCACTCGGCTGATCCTTCTTCAATATGCCCTTCACCAACATGCAGTGTTTCCTTGATTGAATTAGCTCTCACACCAATATTTGCGTCTAGAGCCTTTGCATTGAGGGCTATCTGAAAACGGCTGTGGCGCTGAAGTTGCCTGTGAATGTGGAGTTGGTGGCATGTGAAACCCGCATGTGGAGCATTCGTTTGTGTGGGATGCTCTACCAGGTTCATTCCTAGATAATGCCCTCAAAGGGCACTAAGCATAGAGTGTGAAAACTGAGTTTCCTTGAGAGCTGCTTGGATGCCTGATGGTGTGTGAAGTTAGTGACGCCAAATGGAGTTGTTCTCCCACAAGAACCACTCGGCTGATCCTTCTTCAATATGCCCTTCACCAACATGCAGTGTTCCCTTGATTGAATTAGCTCTCACACCAATATTTGCGTCTAGAGCCTTTGCATTGAGGGCTATCTGAAAACGGCTGTGGCGCTGAAGTTGCCTGTCAGTGTGGAGTTGGTGGCATGTGAAACCCAAATGTGGAGCATTCGTTTGTGTGGGATGCTCTACCAGGTTCATTCCTAGATAATGCACTCAAAGGGCACTAAGCACAGAGTGTGAAAACTGAGTTTCCTTGAGAGCTGCTTGGAAGCCTGATGGTGTGTGAAGTTAGTGAGCCAAATGGAGTTGTTCTCCCACAAGAACCACTCGGCTGATCCTTCTTCAATATGCCCCTTCACCAACATGCAGTGTTTCCTTGATTGAATTAGCTCTCACACCAATATTTGCGTCTAGAGCCTTTGCATTGAGGGCTATCTGAAAACGGCTGTGGCGCTGAAGTTGCCTGTCAATGTGGAGTTGGTGGCATGTGAAACCCGCATGTGGAGCATTCGTTTGTGTGGGATGCTCTACCAGGTTCATTCCTAGATAATGCACTCAAAGGGCACTAAGCATAGAGTGTGAAAACTGAGTTTCCTTGAGAGCTGCTTGGAAGCCTGATGGTGTGTGAAGTTAGTGAGCCAAATGGAGTTGTTCTCCCACAAGAACCACTCGGCTGATCCTTCTTCAATATGCCCTTCACCAACATGCAGTGTTTCCTTGATTGAATTAGCTCTCACACCAATATTTGCGTCTAGAGCCTTTGCATTGAGGGCTATCTGAAAACGGCTGTGGCGCTGAAGTTGCCTGTGAATGTGGAGTTGGTGGCATGTGAAACCCGCATGTGGAGCATTCGTTTGTGTGGGATGCTCTACCAGGTTCATTCCTAGATAATGCACTCAAAGGGCACTAAGCATAGATTGTGAAAACTGAGTTTCCTTGACAGCTGCTTGGAAGCCTGATGGTGTGTGAAGTTAGTGAGCCAAATGGAGTTGTTCTCCCACAAGAACCACTCGGCTGATCCTTCTTCAATATGCCCTTCACCAACATGCAGTGTTTCCTTGATTGAATTAGCTCTCACATCAATATTTGCGTCTAGAGCCTTTGCATTGAGGGCTATCTGAAAACGGCTGTGGCGCTGAAGTTGCCTGTCAATGTGGAGTTGGTGGCATGTGAAACACGCATGTGGAGCATTCGTTTGTGTGGGATGCTCTACCAGGTTCATCATTCTAGATAATGCACTCAAAGGGCACTAAGCATAGAGTGTGAAAACTGAGTTTCCTTGAGAGCTGCTTGGATGCCTGATGGTGTGTGAAGTTAGTGAGCCAAATGGAGTTGTTCTCCCACAAAAAACCACTCGGCTGATCCTTCTTCAATATGCCCCTCACCAACATGCAGTGTTTCCTTGATTGAATTAGCTCTCACACCAATATTTGCGTCTAGAGCCTTTGCATTGAGGGCTATCTGAAAATGGCTGTGGCGCTGAAGTTGCCTGTGAATGTGGAGTTGGTGACATGTGAAACCCGCATGTGGAGCATTCGTTTGTGTGGCATGCTCACCAAGCTTCATTTCAGTCCTAGGCACTCAAAGGGCACTAAGCATAGAGTGTGAAAACTGAGTTTCCTTGAGAGCTGCTTGGAAGCCTGATGGTGTGTGAAGTTAGTGAGCCAAATGGAGTTGTTCTCCCACAAGAACCACTCGGCTGATCCTTCTTCAATATGCCCTTCACCAACATGCAGTGTTTCCTTGATTGAATTAGCTCTCACACCAATATTTGCGTCTAGAACCTTTGCATTGAGGGCTATGTGAAAACGGCTGTGGCGCTGAAGTTGCCTGTGAATGTGGAGTTGGTGGCATGTGAAACCCGCATGTGGAGCATTCGTTTGTGTGGGATGCTCTACCAGGTTCATTCCTAGATAATGCACTCAAAGGGCACTAAGCATAGAGTGTGAAAACTGAGTTTCCTTGAGAGCTGCTTGGAAGCCTGATGGTGTGTGAAGTTAGTGAGCCAAATGGAGTTGTTCTCCCACAAGAACCACTCGGCTGATCCTTCTTCAATATGCCCTTCACCAACATGCAGTGTTTCCTTGATTGAATTAGCTCTCACACCAATATTTGCGTCTAGAGCCTTTGCATTGAGGGCTATCTGAAAACGGCTGTGGCGCTGAAGTTGCCTGTGAATGTGGAGTTGGTGGCATGTGAAACCCGCATGTGGAGCATTCGTTTGTGTGGGATGCTCTACCAGGTTCATTCCTAGATAATGCCCTCAAAGGGCACTAAGCATAGAGTGTGAAAACTGAGTTTCCTTGAGAGCTGCTTGGAAGCCTGATGGTGTGTGAAGTTAGTGAGCCAAATGGAGTTGTTCTCCCACAAGAACCACTCGGCTGATCCTTCTTCAATATGCCCTTCACCAACATCCAGTGTTTCCTTGATTGAATTAGCTCTCACACCAATATTTGCGTCTAGAGCCTTTGCATTGAGGGCTATCTGAAAACGGCTGTGGCGCTGAAGTTGCCTGTGAATGTGGAGTTGGTGGCATGTGAAACCCGCATGTGGAGCATTCGTTTGTGTGGGATGCTCTACCAGGTTCATTCCTAGATAATGCACTCAAAGGGCACTAAGCATAGAGTGTGAAAACTGAGTTTCCTTGAGAGCTGCTTAGAAGCCTGATGGTGTGTGAAGTTAGTGAGCCAAATGGAGTTGTTCTCCCACAAGAACCACTCGGCTGATCCTTCTTCAATATGCCCTTCACCAACATGCAGTGTTTCCTTGATTGAATTAGCTCTCACACCAATATTTGCGTCTAGAGCCTTTGCATTGAGGGCCTTCTGAAAACGGCTGTGGCGCTGAAGTTGCCTGTGAATGTGGAGTTGGTGGCATGTGAAACACGCATGTGGAGCATTCGTT
Source organism: Ochotona princeps (assembly GCF_030435755.1). NCBI lineage: Eukaryota > Metazoa > Chordata > Mammalia > Lagomorpha > Ochotonidae > Ochotona > Ochotona princeps. The sequence goes on along the minus strand of NW_026696344.1, from coordinate 45,671 downwards.
TGTGTGGGATGTTCTACCAGGTTCATTCCTAGATAATGCACTCAAAGGGCACTAAGCATAGAGTGTGAAAACTGAGTTTCCTTGAGAGCTGCTAGGATGCCTGATGGTGTGTGAAGTTAGTGAGCCAAATGGAGTTGTTCTCCACAAAAAACCACTCGGCTGATCCTTCTTCAATATGCCCTTCACCAACATGCAGTGTTTCCTTGATTGAATTAGCTCTCACACCAATATTTGCGTCTAGAGCCTTTGCATTGAGGGCTATCTGAAAATGGCTGTGGCGCTGAAGTTGCCTGTGAATGTGGAGTTGGTGACATGTGAAACCCGCATGTGGAGCATTCGTTTGTGTGGGATGCTCACCAAGCTTCATTTCAGTCCTAGGCACTCAAAGGGCACTAAGCATAGAGTGTGAAAACTGAGTTTCCTTGAGAGCTGCTTGGAAGCCTGATGGTGTGTGAAGTTAGTGAGCCAAATGGAGTTGTTCTCCCACAAGAACCACTCGGCTGATCCTTCTTCAATATGCCCTTCACCAACATGCAGTGTTTCCTTGATTGAATTAGCTCTCACACCAATATTTGCGTCTAGAGCCTTTGCATTGAGGGCTATCTGAAAACGGCTGTGGCGCTGAAGTTGCCTGTCAATGTGGAGTTGGTGGCATGTGAAACCTGCATGTGGAGCATTCGTTTGTGTGGAATGCTCTACCAGGTTCATTCCTAGATAATGCACTCAAAGGGCACTAAGCATAGAGTGTGAAAACTGAGTTTCCTTGAGAGCTGCTAGGATGCCTGATGGTGTGTGAAGTTAGTGAGCCAAATGGAGTTGTTCTCCCACAAGAACCACTCGGCTGATCCTTCTTCAATATGCCCTTCACCAACATGCAGTGTTTCCTTGATTGAATTAGCTCTCACACCAATATTTGCGTCTAGAGCCTTTGCATTGAGGGCTATCTGAAAACGGCTGTGGCGCTGAAGTTGCCTGTGAATGTGGAGTTGGTGGCATGTGAAACCCGCATGTGGAGCATTCGTTTGTGTGGGATGCTCTACCAGGTTCATTCCTAGATAATGCACTCAAAGGGCACTAAGCATAGAGTGTGAAAACTGAGTTTCCTTGAGAGCTGCTTGGAAGCCTGATGGTGTGTGAAGTTAGTGAGCCAAATGGAGTTGTTCTCCCACAAGAACCACTCGGCTGATCCTTCTTCAATATGCCCTTCACCAACATGCAGTGTTTCCTTGATTGAATTAGCTCTCACACCAATATTTGCGTCTAGAGCCTTTGCATTGAGGGCTATCTGAAAACGGCTGTGGCGCTGAAGTTGCCTGTCAATGTGGAGTTGGTGGCATGTGAAACACGCATGTGGAGCATTCGTTTGTGTGGGATGCTCTACCAGGTTCATTCCGAGATAATGCACTCAAAGGGCACTAAGCATAGAGTGTGAAAACTGAGTTTCCTTGAGAGCTGCTTGGAAGCCTGATGGTGTGTGAAGTTAGTGAGCCAAATGGAGTTGTTTTCCCACAAGAACCACTCGGCTGATCCTTCTTCAATATGCCCTTCACCAACATGCAGTGTTTCCTTGATTGAATTAGCTCTCACACCAATATTTGCGTCTAGAGAATTTGCATTGAGGGCTATCTGAAAACGGCTGTGGCGCTGAAGTTGCCTGTGAATGTGGAGTTGGTGGCATGTGAAACCCGCATGTGGAGCATTCGTTTGTGTGGGATGTTCTACCAGGTTCATTCCTAGATAATGCACTCAAAGGGCACTAAGCATAGAGTGTGAAAACTGAGTTTCCTTGAGAGCTGCTTGGAAGCCTGATGGTGTGTGAAGTTAGTGAGCCAAATGGAGTTGTTCTCCCACAAGAACCACTCGGCTGATCCTTCTTCAATATGTCCTTCAGCAACATGCAGTGTTTCCTTGATTGAATTAGCTCTCACACCAATATTTGTGTTTTGAGCCTTTGCATTGAGGGCTATCTGAAAACGGCTGTGGCGCTGAAGTTGCCTGTGAATGTGGAGTTGGTGGCATGTGAAACCCGCATGTGGAGCATTCGTTTGTGTGGGATGCTCTACCAGGTTCATTCCGAGATAATGCACTCAAAGGGCACTAAGCATAGAGTGTGAAAACTGAGTTTCCTTGAGAGCTGCTTGGAAGCCTGATGGTGTGTGAAGTTAGTGAGCCAAATGGAGTTGTTCTCCCACAAAAAACCACTCGGCTCATCCTTCTTCAATATGCCCTTCAGCAACATGCAGTGTTTCCTTGATTGAATTAGCTCTCACACCAATATTTGCGTCTAGAGCCTTTGCATTGAGGGCTATCTGAAAACGGCTGTGGCGCTGAAGTTGCCTGTCAATGTGGAGTTGGTGGCATGTGAAACCCGCATGTGGAGCATTCGTTTGTGTGGGATGTTCTACCAGGTTCATTCCTAGATAATGCACTCAAAGGGCACTAAGCATAAAGTGTGAAAACTGAGTTTCCTTGAGAGCTGCTTGGAAGCCTGATGGTGTGTGAAGTTAGTGAGCCAAATGGAGTTGTTCTCCCACAAGAACCACTCGGCTGATCCTTCTTCAATATGCCCTTCACCAACATGCAGTGTTTCCTTGATTGAATTATCTCTCACACCAATATTTGTGTCTTGAGCCTTTGCATTGAGGGCTATCTGAAAACGGCTGTGGCGCTGAAGTTGCCTGTGAATGTGGAGTTGGTGGCATGTGAAACCCACGTGTGAAGCATTCGTTCGTGTGGGATGCTCTACCAGGTTCATTTCAGTCCTAGGCACTCAAAGGGCACTAAGCATAGAGTGTGAAAACTGAGTTTCCTTGAGAGCTGCTTGGAAGCCTGATGGTGTGTGAAGTTAGTGAGCCAAATGGAGTTGTTCTCCCACAAGAACCACTCGGCTGATCCTTCTTCAATATGCCCTTCACCAACATGCAGTGTTTCCTTGATTGAATTAGCTCTCACACCAATATTTGCGTCTAGAGCCTTTGCATTGAGGGCTATCTGAAAACGGCTGTGGCGCTGAAGTTGCCTGTGAATGTGGAGTTGGTGGCATGTGAAACCCGCATGTGGAGCATTCGTTTGTGTGGGATGCTCTACCAGGTTCATTCCTAGATAATGCCCTCAAAGGGCACTAAGCATAGAGTGTGAAAACTGAGTTTCCTTGAGAGCTGCTTGGAAGCCTGATGGTGTGTGAAGTTAGTGAGCCAAATGGAGTTGTTCTCCCACAAGAACCACTCGGCTGATCCTTCTTCAATATGCCCTTCACCAACATGCAGTGTTTCCTTGATTGAATTAGCTCTCACACCAATATTTGCGTCTAGAGCCTTTGCATTGAGGGCTATCTGAAAACGGCTGTGGCGCTGAAGTTGCCTGTGAATGTGGAGTTGGTGGCATGTGAAACCCGCATGTGGAGCATTCGTTTGTGTGGGATGCTCTACCAGGTTCATTCCTAGATAATGCACTCAAAGAGGCACTAAGCATAGAGTGTGAAAACTGAGTTTCCTTGAGAGCTGCTTGGAAGCCTGATGGTGTGTGAAGTTAGTGAGCCAAATGGAGTTGTTTTCCCACAAGAACCACTCGGCTGATCCTTCTTCAATATGCCCTTCACCAACATGCAGTGTTTCCTTGATTGAATTAGCTCTCACACCAATATTTGCGTCTAGAGCCTTTGCATTGAGGGCTATCTGAAAACGGCTGTGGCGCTGAAGTTGCCTGTGAATGTGGAGTTGGTGGCATGTGAAACCCGCATGTGGAGCATTCGTTTGTGTGGGATGCTCTACCAGGTTCATTCCTAGATAATGCCCTCAAAGGGCACTAAGCATAGAGTGTGAAAACTGAGTTTCCTTGAGAGCTGCTTGGAAGCCTGATGGTGTGTGAAGTTAGTGAGCCAAATGGAGTTGTTCTCCCACAAGAACCACTCGGCTGATCCTTCTTCAATATGCCCTTCACCAACATGCAGTGTTTCCTTGATTGAATTAGCTCTCACACCAATATTTGCGTCTAGAGCCTTTGCATTGAGGGCTATCTGAAAACGGCTGTGGCGCTGAAGTTGCCTGTCAGTGTGGAGTTGGTGGCATGTGAAACCCGCATGTGGAGCATTCGTTTGTGTGGGATGCTCTACCAGGTTCATTCCTAGATAATGCACTCAAAGGGCACTAAGCATAGAGTGTGAAAACTGAGTTTCCTTGAGAGCTGCTTGGAAGCCTGATGGTGTGTGAAGTTAGTGAGCCAAATGGAGTTGTTCTCCCACAAGAACCACTCGGCTGATCCTTCTTCAATATGCCCTTCACCAACATGCAGTGTTTCCTTGATTGAATTAGCTCTCACACCAATATTTGCGTCTAGAGCCTTTGCATTGAGGGCTATCTGAAAACGGCTGTGGCGCTGAAGTTGCCTGTGAATGTGGAGTTGGTGGCATGTGAAACCCGCATGTGGAGCATTCGTTTGTGTGGGATGTTCTACCAGGTTCATTCCTAGATAATGCACTCAAAGGGCACTAAGCATAGAGTGTGAAAACTGAGTTTCCTTGAGAGCTGCTTGGAAGCCTGATGGTGTGTGAAGTTAGTGAGCCAAATGGAGTTGTTCTCCCACAAGAACCACTTGGCTGATCCTTCTTCAATATGCCCTTCACCAACATGCACTGTTTCCTTGATTGAATTAGCTCTCACACCAATATTTGCGTCTAGAGCCTTTGCATTGAGGGCTATCTGAAAACGGCTGTGGCGCTGAAGTTGCCTGTGAATGTGGAGTTGGTGGCATGTGAAACCCGCATGTGGAGCATTCGTTTGTGTGGGATGCTCTACCAGGTTCATTCCTAGATAATGCACTCAAAGGGCACTAAGCATAGATTGTGAAAACTGAGTTTCCTTGACAGCTGCTTGGAAGCCTGATGGTGTGTGAAGTTAGTGAGCCAAATGGAGTTGTTCTCCCACAAGAACCACTCGGCTGATCCTTCTTCAATATGCTCTTCACCAACATGCAGTGTTTCCTTGATTGAATTAGCTCTCACACCAATATTTGCGTCTAGAGCCTTTGCATTGAGGGCTATCTGAAAACGGCTGTGGCGCTGAAGTTGCCTGTCAATGTGGAGTTGGTGGCATGTGAAACACGCATGTGGAGCATTCGTTTGTGTGGGATGCTCTACCAGGTTCATTCCTAGATAATGCACTCAAAGGGCACTAAGCATAGAGTGTGAAAACTGAGTTTCCTTGAGAGCTGCTTGGATGCCTGATGGTGTGTGAAGTTAGTGAGCCAAATGGAGTTGTTCTCCCACAAAAAACCACTCGGCTGATCCTTCTTCAATATGCCCCTCACCAACATGCAGTGTTTCCTTGATTGAATTAGCTCTCACACCAATATTTGCGTCTAGAGCCTTTGCATTGAGGGCTATCTGAAAATGGCTGTGGCGCTGAAGTTGCCTGTGAATGTGGAGTTGGTGACATGTGAAACCCGCATGTGGAGCATTCGTTTGTGTGGGATGCTCACCAAGCTTCATTTCAGTCCTAGGCACTCAAAGGGCACTAAGCATAGAGTGTGAAAACTGAGTTTCCTTGAGAGCTGCTTGGAAGCCTGATGGTGTGTGAAGTTAGTGAGCCAAATGGAGTTGTTCTCCCACAAGAACCACTCGGCTGATCCTTCTTCAATATGCCCTTCACCAACATGCAGTGTTTCCTTGATTGAATTAGCTCTCACACCAATATTTGCGTCTAGACCCTTTGCATTGAGGGCTATGTGAAAACGGCTGTGGCGCTGAAGTTGCCTGTGAATGTGGAGTTGGTGGCATGTGAAACCCGCATGTGGAGCATTCGTTTGTGTGGGATGCTCTACCAGGTTCATTCCTAGATAATGCACTCAAAGGGCACTAAGCATAGAGTGTGAAAACTGAGTTTCCTTGAGAGCTGCTTGGAAGCCTGATGGTGTGTGAAGTTAGTGAGCCAAATGGAGTTGTTCTCCCACAAGAACCACTCGGCTGATCCTTCTTCAATATGCCCTTCACCAACATGCAGTGTTTCCTTGATTGAATTAGCTCTCACACCAATATTTGCGTCTAGAGCCTTTGCATTGAGGGCTATCTGAAAACGGCGGTGGCGCTGAAGTTGCCTGTGAATGTGGAGTTGGTGGCATGTGAAACCCGCATGTGGAGCATTCGTTTGTGTGGGATGCTCTACCAGGTTCATTCCTAGATAATGCCCTCAAAGGGCACTAAGCATAGAGTGTGAAAACTGAGTTTCGTTGAGAGCTGCTTGGAAGCCTGATGGTGTGTGAAGTTAGTGAGCCAAATGGAGTTGTTCTCCCACAAGAACCACTCGGCTGATCCTTCTTCAATATGCCCTTCACCAACATGCAGTGTTTCCTTGATTGAATTAGCTCTCACACCAATATTTGCGTCTAGAGCCTTTGCATTGAGGGCTATCTGAAAACGGCTGTGGCGCTGAAGTTGCCTGTCAATGTGGAGTTGGTGGCATGTGAAACCCGCAGGTGGAGCATTTGTTTGTGTGGGATGCTCTACCAGGTTCATTCCTAGATAATGCACTCAAAGGGCACTAAGCATAGAGTGTGAAAACTGAGTTTCCTTGAGAGCTGCTTAGAAGCCTGATGGTGTGTGAAGTTAGTGAGCCAAATGGAGTTGTTCTCCCACAAGAACCACTCGGCTGATCCTTCTTCAATATGCCCTTCAGCAACATGCAGTGTTTCCTTGATTGAATTAGCTCTCACACCAATATTTGCGTCTAGAGCCTTTGCATTGAGGACTATCTGAAAACGGCTGTGGCGCTGAAGTTGCCTGTGAATGTGGAGTTGGTGGCATGTGAAACCCGCATGTGGAGCATTCGTTTGTGTGGGATGCTCTACCAGGTTCATTCCTAGATAATGCCCTCAAAGGGCACTAAGCATAGAGTGTGAAAACTGAGTTTCCTTGAGAGCTGCTTGGAAGCCTGATGGTGTGCGAAGTTAGTGAGCCAAATGGAGTTGTTCTCCCACAAGAACCACTCGGCTGATCCTTCTTCAATATGCCCTTCACCAACATGCAGTGTTTCCTTGATTGAATTAGCTCTCACACCAATATTTGCGTCTAGAGCCTTTGCATTGAGGGCTATCTGAAAACGGCTGTGGCGCTGAAGTTGCCTGTCAATGTGGAGTTGGTGGCATGTGAAACACGCATGTGGAGCATTCGTTTGTGTGGGATGCTCTACCAGGTTCATTCCTAGATAATGCACTCAAAGGGCACTAAGCATAGAGTGTGAAAACTGAGTTTCCTTGAGAGCTGCTTGGAAGCCTGATGGTGTGTGAAGTTAGTGAGCCAAATGGAGTTGTTCTCCCACAAGAACCACTCGGCTGATCCTTCTTCAATATGCCCTTCACCAACATGCAGTGTTTCCTTGATTGAATTAGCTCTCACACCAATATTTGCGTCTAGAGCCTTTGCATTGAGGGCTATCTGAAAACGGCTGTGGCGCTGAAGTTGCCTGTGAATGTGGAGTTGGTGGCATGTGAAACACGCATGTGGAGCATTCGTTTGTGTGGGATGTTCTACCAGGTTCATTCCTAGATAATGCACTCAAAGGGCACTAAGCATAGAGTGTGAAAACTGAGTTTCCTTGAGAGCTGCTAGGATGCCTGATGGTGTGTGAAGTTAGTGAGCCAAATGGAGTTGTTCTCCCACAAAAAACCACTCGGCTGATCCTTCTTCAATATGCCCTTCACCAACATGCAGTGTTTCCTTGATTGAATTAGCTCTCACACCAATATTTGCGTCTAGAGCCTTTGCATTGAGGGCTATCTGAAAATGGCTGTGGCGCTGAAGTTGCCTGTGAATGTGGAGTTGGTGACATGTGAAACCCGCATGTGGAGCATTCGTTTGTGTGGGATGCTCACCAAGCTTCATTTCAGTCCTAGGCACTCAAAGGGCACTAAGCATAGAGTGTGAAAACTGAGTTTCGTTGAGAGCTGCTTGGAAGCCTGATGGTGTGTGAAGTTAGTGAGCCAAATGGAGTTGTTCTCCCACAAGAACCACTCGGCTGATCCTTCTTCAATATGCCCTTCACCAACATGCAGTGTTTCCTTGATTGAATTAGCTCTCACACCAATATTTGCGTCTAGAGCCTTTGCATTGAGGGCTATCTGAAAACGGCTGTGGCGCTGAAGTTGCCTGTCAATGTGGAGTTGGTGGCATGTGAAACCTGCATGTGGAGCATTCGTTTGTGTGGAATGCTCTACCAGGTTCATTCCTAGATAATGCACTCAAAGGGCACTAAGCATAGAGTGTGAAAACTGAGTTTCCTTGAGAGCTGCTAGGATGCCTGATGGTGTGTGAAGTTAGTGAGCCAAATGGAGTTGTTCTCCCACAAGAACCACTCGGCTGATCCTTCTTCAATATGCCCTTCACCAACATGCAGTGTTTCCTTGATTGAATTAGCTCTCACACCAATATTTGCGTCTAGAGCCTTTGCATTGAGGGCTATCTGAAAACGGCTGTGGCGCTGAAGTTGCCTGTGAATGTGGAGTTGGTGGCATGTGAAACACGCATGTGGAGCATTCGTTTGTGTGGCATGCTCTACCAGGTTCATTCCTAAATAATGCACTCAAAGGGCACTAAGCATAGAGTGTGAAAACTGAGTTTCCTTGAGAGCTGCTTGGAGCCTGATGGTGTGTGAAGTTAGTGAGCCAAATGGAGTTGTTCTCCCACAAGAACCACTCGGCTGATCCTTCTTCAATATGCCCTTCACCAACATGCAGTGTTTCCTTGATTGTATTAGCTCTCACACCAATATTTGCGTCTAGAGCCTTTGCATTGAGGGCTATCTGAAAATGGCTGTGGCGCTGAAGTTGCCTGTGAATGTGGAGTTGGTGACATGTGAAACCCGCATGTGGAGCATTCGTTTGTGTGGGATGCTCACCAAGCTTCATTTCACTCCTAGGCACTCAAAGGGCACTAAGCATAGAGTGTGAAAACTGAGTTTCCTTGAGAGCTGCTTGGAAGCCTGATGGTGTGTGAAGTTAGTGAGCCAAATGGAGTTGTTCTCCCACAAGAACCACTCGGCTGATCCTTCTTCAATATGCCCTTCACCAACATGCAGTGTTTCCTTGATTGAATTATCTCTCACACCAATAGTTGCGTCTAGAGCCTTTGCATTGAGGGCTATCTGAAAACGGCTGTGGCGCTGAAGTTGCCTGTGAATGTGGAGTTGGTGGCATGTGAAACCCGCATGTGGAGCATTCGTTTGTGTGGGATGCTCTACCAGGTTCATTCCTAGATAATGCACTCAAAGGGCACTAAGCATAGAGTGTGAAAACTGAGTTTCCTTGAGAGCTGCTTGGAAGCCTGATGGTGTGTGAAGTTAGTGAGCCAAATGGAGTTGTTCTCCCACAAGAACCACTCGGCTGATCCTTCTTCAATATGCCCTTCACCAACATGCAGTGTTTCCTTGATTGAATTAGCTCTCACACCAATATTTGCGTCTAGAGCCTTTGCATTGAGGGCTATCTGAAAACGGCTGTGGCGCTGAAGTTGCCTGTGAATGTGGAGTTGGTGGCATGTGAAACCCGCATGTGGAGCATTCGTTTGTGTGGGATGTTCTACCAGGTTCATTCCTAGATAATGCACTCAAAGGGCACTAAGCATAGAGTGTGAAAACTGAGTTTCCTTGAGAGCTGCTTGGAAGCCTGATGGTGTGTGAAGTTAGTGAGCCAAATGGAGTTGTTCTCCCACAAGAACCACTTGGCTGATCCTTCTTCAATATGCCCTTCACCAACATGCACTGTTTCCTTGATTGAATTAGCTCTCACACCAATATTTGCGTCTAGAGCCTTTGCATTGAGGGCTATCTGAAAACGGCTGTGGCGCTGAAGTTGCCTGTGAATGTGGAGTTGGTGGCATGTGAAACCCGCATGTGGAGCATTCGTTTGTGTGGGATGCTCTACCAGGTTCATTCCTAGATAATGCACTCAAAGGGCACTAAGCATAGATTGTGAAAACTGAGTTTCCTTGACAGCTGCTTGGAAGCCTGATGGTGTGTGAAGTTAGTGAGCCAAATGGAGTTGTTCTCCCACAAGAACCACTCGGCTGATCCTTCTTCAATATGCCCTTCACCAACATGCAGTGTTTCCTTGATTGAATTAGCTCTCACACCAATATTTGCGTCTAGAGCCTTTGCATTGAGGGCTATCTGAAAACGGCTGTGGCGCTGAAGTTGCCTGTCAATGTGGAGTTGGTGGCATGTGAAACACGCATGTGGAGCATTCGTTTGTGTGGGATGCTCTACCAGGTTCATTCCTAGATAATGCACTCAAAGGGCACTAAGCATAGAGTGTGAAAACTGAGTTTCCTTGAGAGCTGCTTGGATGCCTGATGGTGTGTGAAGTTAGTGAGCCAAATGGAGTTGTTCTCCCACAAAAAACCACTCGGCTGATCCTTCTTCAATATGCCCCTCACCAACATGCAGTGTTTCCTTGATTGAATTAGCTCTCACACCAATATTTGCGTCTAGAGCCTTTGCATTGAGGGCTATCTGAAAATGGCTGTGGCGCTGAAGTTGCCTGTGAATGTGGAGTTGGTGACATGTGAAACCCGCATGTGGAGCATTCGTTTGTGTGGGATGCTCACCAAGCTTCATTTCAGTCCTAGGCACTCAAAGGGCACTAAGCATAGAGTGTGAAAACTGAGTTTCCTTGAGAGCTGCTTGGAAGCCTGATGGTGTGTGAAGTTAGTGAGCCAAATGGAGTTGTTCTCCCACAAGAACCACTCGGCTGATCCTTCTTCAATATGCCCTTCACCAACATGCAGTGTTTCCTTGATTGAATTAGCTCTCACACCAATATTTGCGTCTAGACCCTTTGCATTGAGGGCTATGTGAAAACGGCTGTGGCGCTGAAGTTGCCTGTGAATGTGGAGTTGGTGGCATGTGAAACCCGCATGTGGAGCATTCGTTTGTGTGGGATGCTCTACCAGGTTCATTCCTAGATAATGCACTCAAAGGGCACTAAGCATAGAGTGTGAAAACTGAGTTTCCTTGAGAGCTGCTTGGAAGCCTGATGGTGTGTGAAGTTAGTGAGCCAAATGGAGTTGTTCTCCCACAAGAACCACTCGGCTGATCCTTCTTCAATATGCCCTTCACCAACATGCAGTGTTTCCTTGATTGAATTAGCTCTCACACCAATATTTGCGTCTAGAGCCTTTGCATTGAGGGCTATCTGAAAACGGCGGTGGCGCTGAAGTTGCCTGTGAATGTGGAGTTGGTGGCATGTGAAACCCGCATGTGGAGCATTCGTTTGTGTGGGATGCTCTACCAGGTTCATTCCTAGATAATGCCCTCAAAGGGCACTAAGCATAGAGTGTGAAAACTGAGTTTCGTTGAGAGCTGCTTGGAAGCCTGATGGTGTGTGAAGTTAGTGAGCCAAATGGAGTTGTTCTCCCACAAGAACCACTCGGCTGATCCTTCTTCAATATGCCCTTCACCAACATGCAGTGTTTCCTTGATTGAATTAGCTCTCACACCAATATTTGCGTCTAGAGCCTTTGCATTGAGGGCTATCTGAAAACGGCTGTGGCGCTGAAGTTGCCTGTCAATGTGGAGTTGGTGGCATGTGAAACCCGCAGGTGGAGCATTTGTTTGTGTGGGATGCTCTACCAGGTTCATTCCTAGATAATGCACTCAAAGGGCACTAAGCATAGAGTGTGAAAACTGAGTTTCCTTGAGAGCTGCTTAGAAGCCTGATGGTGTGTGAAGTTAGTGAGCCAAATGGAGTTGTTCTCCCACAAGAACCACTCGGCTGATCCTTCTTCAATATGCCCTTCAGCAACATGCAGTGTTTCCTTGATTGAATTAGCTCTCACACCAATATTTGCGTCTAGAGCCTTTGCATTGAGGACTATCTGAAAACGGCTGTGGCGCTGAAGTTGCCTGTGAATGTGGAGTTGGTGGCATGTGAAACCCGCATGTGGAGCATTCGTTTGTGTGGGATGCTCTACCAGGTTCATTCCTAGATAATGCCCTCAAAGGGCACTAAGCATAGAGTGTGAAAACTGAGTTTCCTTGAGAGCTGCTTGGAAGCCTGATGGTGTGCGAAGTTAGTGAGCCAAATGGAGTTGTTCTCCCACAAGAACCACTCGGCTGATCCTTCTTCAATATGCCCTTCAGCAACATGCAGTGTTTCCTTGATTGAATTAGCTCTCACACCAATATTTGCGTCTAGAGCCTTTGCATTGAGGGCTATCTGAAAACGGCTGTGGCGCTGAAGTTGCCTGTCAATGTGGAGTTGGTGGCATGTGAAACACGCATGTGGAGCATTCGTTTGTGTGGGATGCTCTACCAGGTTCATTCCTAGATAATGCACTCAAAGGGCACTAAGCATAGAGTGTGAAAACTGAGTTTCCTTGAGAGCTGCTTGGAAGCCTGATGGTGTGTGAAGTTAGTGAGCCAAATGGAGTTGTTCTCCCACAAGAACCACTCGGCTGATCCTTCTTCAATATGCCCTTCACCAACATGCAGTGTTTCCTTGATTGAATTAGCTCTCACACCAATATTTGCGTCTAGAGCCTTTGCATTGAGGGCTATCTGAAAACGGCTGTGGCGCTGAAGTTGCCTGTGAATGTGGAGTTGGTGGCATGTGAAACACGCATGTGGAGCATTCGTTTGTGTGGGATGTTCTACCAGGTTCATTCCTAGATAATGCACTCAAAGGGCACTAAGCATAGAGTGTGAAAACTGAGTTTCCTTGAGAGCTGCTAGGATGCCTGATGGTGTGTGAAGTTAGTGAGCCAAATGGAGTTGTTCTCCCACAAAAAACCACTCGGCTGATCCTTCTTCAATATGCCCTTCACCAACATGCAGTGTTTCCTTGATTGAATTAGCTCTCACACCAATATTTGCGTCTAGAGCCTTTGCATTGAGGGCTATCTGAAAATGGCTGTGGCGCTGAAGTTGCCTGTGAATGTGGAGTTGGTGACATGTGAAACCCGCATGTGGAGCATTCGTTTGTGTGGGATGCTCACCAAGCTTCATTTCAGTCCTAGGCACTCAAAGGGCACTAAGCATAGAGTGTGAAAACTGAGTTTCGTTGAGAGCTGCTTGGAAGCCTGATGGTGTGTGAAGTTAGTGAGCCAAATGGAGTTGTTCTCCCACAAGAACCACTCGGCTGATCCTTCTTCAATATGCCCTTCACCAACATGCAGTGTTTCCTTGATTGAATTAGCTCTCACACCAATATTTGCGTCTAGAGCCTTTGCATTGAGGGCTATCTGAAAACGGCTGTGGCGCTGAAGTTGCCTGTCAATGTGGAGTTGGTGGCATGTGAAACCTGCATGTGGAGCATTCGTTTGTATGGAATGCTCTACCAGGTTCATTCCTAGATAATGCACTCAAAGGGCACTAAGCATAGAGTGTGAAAACTGAGTTTCCTTGAGAGCTGCTAGGATGCCTGATGGTGTGTGAAGTTAGTGAGCCAAATGGAGTTGTTCTCCCACAAGAACCACTCGGCTGATCCTTCTTCAATATGCCCTTCACCAACATGCAGTGTTTCCTTGATTGAATTAGCTCTCACACCAATATTTGCGTCTAGAGCCTTTGCATTGAGGGCTATCTGAAAACGGCTGTGGCGCTGAAGTTGCCTGTGAATGTGGAGTTGGTGGCATGTGAAACACGCATGTGGAGCATTCGTTTGTGTGGCATGCTCTACCAGGTTCATTCCTAGATAATGCACTCAAAGGGCACTAAGCATAGAGTGTGAAAACTGAGTTTCCTTGAGAGCTGCTTGGAGCCTGATGGTGTGTGAAGTTAGTGAGCCAAATGGAGTTGTTCTCCCACAAGAACCACTCGGCTGATCCTTCTTCAATATGCCCTTCACCAACATGCAGTGTTTCCTTGATTGTATTAGCTCTCACACCAATATTTGCGTCTAGAGCCTTTGCATTGAGGGCTATCTGAAAATGGCTGTGGCGCTGAAGTTGCCTGTGAATGTGGAGTTGGTGACATGTGAAACCCGCATGTGGAGCATTCGTTTGTGTGGGATGCTCACCAAGCTTCATTTCAGTCCTAGGCACTCAAAGGGCACTAAGCATAGAGTGTGAAAACTGAGTTTCCTTGAGAGCTGCTTGGAAGCCTGATGGTGTGTGAAGTTAGTGAGCCAAATGGAGTTGTTCTCCCACAAGAACCACTCGGCTGATCCTTCTTCAATATGCCCTTCACCAACATGCAGTGTTTCCTTGATTGAATTATCTCTCACACCAATAGTTGCGTCTAGAGCCTTTGCATTGAGGGCTATCTGAAAACGGCTATGGCGCTGAAGTTGCCTGTGAATGTGGAGTTGGTGGCATGTGAAACCCGCATGTGGAGCATTCGTTTGTGTGGGATGCTCTACCAGGTTCATTCCTAGATAATGCACTCAAAGGGCACTAAGCATAGAGTGTGAAAACTGAGTTTCCTTGAGAGCTGCTTGGAAGCCTGATGGTGTGTGAAGTTAGTGAGCCAAATGGAGTTGTTCTCCCACAAGAACCACTCGGCTGATCCTTCTTCAATATGCCCTTCACCAACATGCAGTGTTTCCTTGATTGAATTAGCTCTCACACCAATATTTGCGTCTAGAGCCTTTGCATTGAGGGCTATCTGAAAACGGCTGTGGCGCTGAAGTTGCCTGTCAATGTGGAGTTGGTGGCATGTGAAACCCGCATGTGGAGAATTCGTTTGTGTGGGATGTTCTACCAGGTTCATTCCTAGATAATGCACTCAAAGGGCACTAAGCATAGAGTGTGAAAACTGAGTTTCCTTGAGAGCTGCTTGGAAGCCTGATGGTGTGTGAAGTTAGTGAGCCAAATGGAGTTGTTCTCCCACAAGAACCACTCGGCTGATCCTTCTTCAATATGCCCTTCACCAACATGCAGTGTTTCCTTGATTGAATTAGCTCTCACACCAATATTTGCGTCTAGAGCCTTTGCATTGAGGGCTATCTGAAAACGGCTGTGGCGCTGAAGTTGCCTGTGAATGTGGAGTTGGTGGCATGTGAAACCCGCATGTGGAGCATTCGTTTGTGTGGCATGCTCTACCAGGTTCATTCCTAGATAATGCACTCAAAGGGCACTAAGCATAGAGTGTGAAAACTGAGTTTCCTTGAGAGCTGCTTGGAAGCCTGATGGTGTGTGAAGTTAGTGAGCCAAATGGAGTTGTTCTCCCACAAAAAACCACTCGGCTGATCCTTCTTCAATATGCCCTTCACCAACATGCAGTGTTTCCTTGATTGAATTAGCTCTCACACCAATATTTGCGTCTAGAGCCTTTGCATTGAGGGCTATCTGAAAATGGCTGTGGCGCTGAAGTTGCCTGTGAATGTGGAGTTGGTGACATGTGAAACCCGCATGTGGAGCATTCGTTTGTGTGGGATGCTCACCAAGCTTCATTTCAGTCCTAGGCACTCAAAGGGCACTAAGCATAGAGTGTGAAAACTGAGTTTCCTTGAGAGCTGCTTGGAAGCCTGATGGTGTGTGAAGTTAGTGAGCCAAATGGAGTTGTTCTCCCACAAGAACCACTCGGCTGATCCTTCTTCAATATGCCCTTCACCAACATGCAGTGTTTCCTTGATTGAATTAGCTCTCACACCAATATTTGCGTCTAGAGCCTTTGCATTGAGGGCTATCTGAAAACGGCTGTGGCGCTGAAGTTGCCTGTCAATGTGGAGTTGGTGGCATGTGAAACCTGCATGTGGAGCATTCGTTTGTGTGGAATGCTCTACCAGGTTCATTCCTAGATAATGCACTCAAAGGGCACTAAGCATAGAGTGTGAAAACTGAGTTTCCTTGAGAGCTGCTTGGAAGCCTGATGGTGTGTGAAGTTAGTGAGCCAAATGGAGTTGTTCTCCCACAAGAACCACTCGGCTGATCCTTCTTCAATATGCCCTTCACCAACATGCAGTGTTTCCTTGATTGAATTAGCTCTCACACCAATATTTGCGTCTAGAGCCTTTGCATTGAGGGCTATCTGAAAACGGCTGTGGCGCTGAAGTTGCCTGTGAATGTGGAGTTGGTGGCATGTGAAACCCGCATGTGGAGCATTCGTTTGTGTGGGATGCTCTACCAGGTTCATTCCTAGATAATGCACTCAAAGGGCACTAAGCATAGAGTGTGAAAACTGAGTTTCCTTGAGAGCTGCTTGGAGCCTGATGGTGTGTGAAGTTAGTGAGCCAAATGGAGTTGTTCTCCCACAAGAACCACTCGGCTGATCCTTCTTCAATATGCCCTTCACCAACATGCAGTGTTTCCTTGATTGAATTAGCTCTCACACCAATATTTGCGTCTAGAGCCTTTGCATTGAGGGCTATCTGAAAACGGCTGTGGCGCTGAAGTTGCCTGTGAATGTGGAGTTGGTGGCATGTGAAACCCGCATGTGGAGCATTCGTTTGTGTGGGATGCTCTACCAGGTTCATTCCTAGATAATGCACTCAAAGGGCACTAAGCATAGAGTGTGAAAACTGAGTTTCCTTGAGAGCTGCTTGGAAGCCTGATGGTGTGTGAAGTTAGTGAGCCAAATGGAGTTGTTCTCCCAGAAAAAACCACTCGGCTGATCCTTCTTCAATATGCCCTTCACCAACATGCAGTGTTTCCTTGATTGAATTAGCTCTCACACAAATATTTGCGTCTAGAGCCTTTGCATTGAGGGCTATCTGAAAATGGCTGTGGCGCTGAAGTTGCCTGTGAATGTGGAGTTGGTGACATGTGAAACCCGCATGTGGAGCATTCGTTTGTGTGGGATGCTCACCAAGCTTCATTTCAGTCCTAGGCACTCAAAGGGCACTAAGCATAGAGTGTGAAAACTGAGTTTCCTTGAGAGCTGCTTGGAAGCCTGATGGTGTGTGAAGTTAGTGAGCCAAATGGAGTTGTTCTCCCACAAGAACCACTCGGCTGATCCTTCTTCAATATGCCCTTCACCAACATGCAGTGTTTCCTTGATTGAATTAGCTCTCACACCAATATTTGCGTCTAGAGCCTTTGCATTGAGGGCTATCTGAAAACGGCTGTGGCGCTGAAGTTGCCTGTCAATGTGGAGTTGGTGGCATGTGAAACCTGCATGTGGAGCATTCGTTTGTGTGGAATGCTCTACCAGGTTCATTCCTAGATAATGCACTCAAAGGGCACTAAGCATAGAGTGTGAAAACTGAGTTTCCTTGGAAGCTGCTAGGATGCCTGATGGTGTGTGAAGTTAGTGAGCCAAATGGAGTTGTTCTCCCACAAGAACCACTCGGCTGATCCTTCTTCAATATGCCCTTCACCAACATGCAGTGTTTCCTTGATTGAATTAGCTCTCACACCAATATTTGCGTCTAGAGCCTTTGCATTGAGGGCTATGTGAAAACGGCTGTGGCGCTGAAGTTGCCTGTGAATGTGGAGTTGGTGGCATGTGAAACCCGCATGTGGAGCATTCGTTTGTGTGGGATGCTCTACCAGGTTCATTCCGAGATAATGCACTCAAAGGGCACTAAGCATAGAGTGTGAAAACTGAGTTTCCTTGAGAGCTGCTTGGATGCCTGATGGTGTGTGAAGTTAGTGAGCCAAATGGAGTTGTTCTCCCACAAAAAACCACTCGGCTGATCCTTCTTCAATATGCCCTTCACCAACATGCAGTGTTTCCTTGATTGAATTAGCTCTCACACCAATATTTGCGTCTAGAGCCTTTGCATTGAGGGCTATCTGAAAACGGCTGTGGCGCTGAAGTTGCCTGTGAATGTGGAGTTGGTGGCATGTGAAACCCGCATGTGGAGCATTCGTTTGTGTGGGATGCTCTACCAGGTTCATTCCTAGATAATGCACTCAAAGGGCACTAAGCATAGAGTGTGAAAACTGAGTTTCCTTGAGAGCTGCTTGGAAGCCTGATGGTGTGTGAAGTTAGTGAGCCAAATGGAGTTGTACTCCCACAAGAACCACTCGGCTGATCCTTCTTCAATATGCCCTTCACCAACATGCAGTGTTTCCTTGATTGAATTAGCTCTCACACCAATATTTGCGTCTAGAGCCTTTGCATTGAGGGCTATCTGAAAACGGCTGTGGCGCTGAAGTTGCCTGTGAATGTGGAGTTGGTGGCATGTGAAACCCGCATGTGGAGCATTCGTTTGTGTGGGATGCTCTACCAGGTTCATTCCTAGATAATGCACTCAAAGGGCACTAAGCATAGAGTGTGAAAACTGAGTTTCCTTGAGAGCTGCTTGGAAGCCTGATGGTGTGTGAAGTTAGTGAGCCAAATGGAGTTGTTCTCCCACAAGAACCACTCGGCTGATCCTTCTTCAATATGCCCTTCACCAACATGCAGTGTTTCCTTGATTGAATTAGCTCTCACACCAATATTTGCGTCTAGAGCCTTTGCATTGAGGGCTATCTGAAAACGGCTGTGGCGCTGAAGTTGCCTGTGAATGTGGAGTTGGTGGCATGTGAAACACGCATGTGGAGCATTCGTTTGTGTGGGATGCTCTACGAGGTTCATTCCTAGATAATGCACTCAAAGGGCACTAAGCATAGAGTGTGAAAACTGAGTTTCCTTGAGAGCTGCTTGGAAGCCTGATGGTGTGTGAAGTTAGTGAGCCAAATGGAGTTGTTCTCCCACAAGAACCACTCGGCTGATCCTTCTTCAATATGCCCTTCACCAACATGCAGTGTTTCCTTGATTGAATTAGCTCTCACACCAATATTTGCGTCTAGAGCCTTTGCATTGAGGGCTATCTGAAAACGGCTGTGGCGCTGAAGTTGCCTGTCAATGTGGAGTTGGTGGCATGTGAAACACGCATGTGGAGCATTCGTTTGTGTGGGATGCTCTACCAGGTTCATTCCTAGATAATGCACTCAAAGGGCACTAAGCATAGAGTGTGAAAACTGAGTTTCCTTGAGAGCTGCTTGGATGCCTGATGGTGTGTGAAGTTAGTGAGCCAAATGGAGTTGTTCTCCCACAAAAAACCACTCGGCTGATCCTTCTTCAATATGCCCTTCACCAACATGCAGTGTTTCCTTGATTGAATTAGCTCTCACACCAATATTTGCGTCTAGAGCCTTTGCGTTGAGGGCTATCTGAAAACAGCTGTGGCGCTGAAGTTGCCTGTCAATGTGGAGTTGGTGGCATGTGAAACCCGCATGTGGAGCATTTGTTTGTGTGGGATGCTCACCAAGCTTCATTTCAGTCCTAGGCACTCAAAGGGCACTAAGCATAGAGTGTGAAAACTGAGTTTCCTTGAGAGCTGCTTGGAAGCCTGATGGTGTGTGAAGTTAGTGAGCCAAATGGAGTTGTTCTCCCACAAGAACCACTCGGCTGATCCTTCTTCAATATGCCCTTCACCAACATGCAGTGTTTCCTTGATTGAATTAGCTCTCACACCAATATTTGCGTCTAGAGCCTTTGCATTGAGTGCTATCTGAAAATGGCTGTGGCGCTGAAGTTGCCTGTGAATGTGGAGTTGGTGGCATGTGAAACCCGCATGTGGAGCATTCGTTTGTGTGGGATGTTCTACCAGGTTCATTCCTAGATAATGCACTCAAAGGGCACTAAGCATAGAGTGTGAAAACTGAGTTTCCTTGAGAGCTGCTTGGAAGCCTGATGGTGTGTGAAGTTAGTGAGCCAAATGGAGTTGTTCTCCCACAAGAACCACTCGGCTGATCCTTCTTCAATATGCCCTTCACCAACATGCAGTGTTTCCTTGATTGAATTGTCCCCCACACCAATATTTGCGTCTAGAGCCTTTGCATTGAGGGCTATCTGAAAACGGCTGTGGCGCTGAAGTTGCCTGAGAATGTGGAGTTGGTGGCATGTGAAACCCGCATGTGGAGCATTCGTTTGTGTGGGATGTTCTACCAGGTTCATTCCTAGATAATGCACTCAAAGGGCACTAAGCATAGAGTGTGAAAACTGAGTTTCCTTGAGAGCTGCTTGGAAGCCTGATGGTGTGTGACGTTAGTGAGCCAAATGGAGTTGTTCTCCCACAAGAACCACTCGGCTGATCCTTCTTCAATATGCCCTTCACCAACATGCAGTGTTTCCTTGATTGAATTAGCTCGCACACCAATATTTGCGTCTAGAGCCTTTGCATTGAGGGCTATCTGAAAACGGCTGTGGCGCTGAAGTTGCCTGTGAATGTGGAGTTGGTGGCATGTGAAACCCGCATGTGGAGCATTTGTTTGTGTGGGATGCTCTACCAGGTTCATTTCGGTCCTAGGCACTCAAAGGGCACTAAGCATAGAGTGTGAAAACTGAGTTTCCTTGAGAGCTGCTTGGAAGCCTGATGGTGTGTGAAGTTAGTGAGCCAAATGGAGTTGTTCTCCCACAAGAACCACTCGGCTGATCCTTCTTCAATATGCCCTTCACCAACATGCAGTGTTTCCTTGATTGAATTAGCTCTCACACCAATATTTGCGTCTAGAGCCTTTGCATTGAGGGCTATCTGAAAACAGCTGTGGCGCTGAAGTTGCCTGTGAATGTGGAGTTGGTGGCATGTGAAAACCGCATGTGGAGCATTCGTTTGTGTGGGATGTTCTACCAGGTTCATTCCTAGATAATGCACTCAAAGGGCACTAAGCATAGAGTGTGAAAACTGAGTTTCCTTGAGAGCTGCTTGGATGCCTGATGGTGTGTGAAGTTAGTGAGCCAAATGGAGTTGTTCTCCCACAAAAAACCACTCGGCTGATCCTTCTTCAATATGCCCTTCACCAACATGCAGTGTTTCCTTGATTGAATTAGCTCTCACACCAATATTTGCGTCTAGAGCCTTTGCATTGAGGGCTATGTGAAAACGGCTGTGGCGCTGAAGTTGCCTGTGAATGTGGAGTTGGTGGCATGTGAAACCCGCATGTGGGGCATTCGTTTGTGTGGGATGCTCACCAAGCTTCATTTCAGTCCTAGGCACTCAAACGGCACTAAGCATAGAGTGTGAAAACTGAGTTTCCTTGAGAGCTGCTTGGAAGCCTGATGGTGTGTGAAGTTAGTGAGCCAAATGGAGTTGTTCTCCCACAAGAACCACTCGGCTGATCCTTCTGCAATATGCCCTTCACCAACATGCAGTGTTTCCTTGATTGAATTAGCTCTCACACCAATATTTGCGTCTAGAGCCTTTGCGTTGAGGGCTATCTGAAAACGGCTGTGGCGCTGAAGTTGCCTGTGAATGTGGAGTTGGTGGCATGTGAAACCCGCATGTGGAGCATTCGTCTGTGTGGGATGCTCTACCAGGTTCATTTCAGTCCTAGGCACTCAAAGGGCACTAAGCATAGAGTGTGAAAACTGAGTTTCCTTGAGAGCTGCTTGGAAGCCTGATGGTGTGTGAAGTTAGTGAGCCAAATGGAGTTGTTCTCCCACAAGAACCACTCGGCTGATCCTTCTTCAATATGCCCTTCACCAACATGCAGTGTTTCCTTGATTGAATTAGCTCTCACACCAATATTTGCGTCTAGAGCCTTTGCATTGAGGGCTATCTGAAAACGGCTGTGGAGCTGAGGTTGCCTGTGAATGTGGAGTTGGTGGCATGTGAAACCCGCATGTGGAGCATTCGTTTGTGTGGGATGTTCTACCAGGTTCATTCCTAGATAATGCACTCAAAGGGCACTAAGCATAGAGTGTGAAAACTGAGTTTCCTTGAGAGCTGCTTGGAAGCCTGATGGTGTGTGAAGTTAGTGAGCCAAATGGAGTTGTTCTCCCACAAGAACCACTCGGCTGATCCTTCTTCAATATGCCCTTCACCAACATGCAGTGTTTCCTTGATTGAATTGTCCCCCACACAAATATTTGCGTCTAGAGCCTTTGCATTGAGGGCTATCTGAAAACGGCTGTGGCGCTGAAGTTGCCTGTGAATGTGGAGTTGGTGGCATGTGAAACCCGCATGTGGAGCATTCGTTTGTGTGGGATGCTCACCAAGCTTCATTTCAGTCCTAGGCACTCAAAGGGCACTAAGCATAGAGTGTGAAAACTGAGTTTCCTTGAGAGCTGCTTGGAAGCCTGATGGTGTGTGAAGTTAGTGAGCCAAATGGAGTTGTTCTCCCACAAGAACCACTCGGCTGATCCTTCTTCAATATGCCCTTCACCAACATGCAGTGTTTCCTTGATTGAATTAGCTCTCACACCAATATTTGCGTCTAGAGCCTTTGCATTGAGGGCTATCTGAAAACGGCTGTGGCGCTGAGGTTGCCTGAGAATGTGGAGTTGCTGGCATGTGAAACCCGCATGTGGAGTATTCGTTTGTGTGGGATGTTCTACCAGGTTCATTCCTAGATAATGCACTCAAAGGGCACTAAGCATAGAGTGCGAAAACTGAGTTTCCTTGAGAGCTGCTTGGAAGCCTGATGGTGTGTGAAGTTAGTGAGCCAAATGGAGTTGTTCTCCCACAAGAACCATTCGGCTGATCCTTCTTCAATATGCCCTTCACCAACATGCAGTGTTTCCTTGATTGAATTAGCTCTCACACCAATATTTGCGTCTAGAGCCTTTGCATTGAGGGCTATCTGAAAACGGCTGTGGCGCTGAAGTTGCCTGTGAATGTGGAGTTGGTGGCATGTGAAACCCACATGTGGAGCATTCGTTTGTGTGGCATGCTCTACCAGGTTCATTTCAGTTCTAGGCACTCAAAGGGCACTAAGCATAGAGTGTGAAAACTGAGTTTCCTTGAGAGCTGCTTGGAAGCCTGATGGTGTGTGAAGTTAGTGAGCCAAATGGAGTTGTTCTCCCACAAGAACCACTCGGCTGATCCTTCTTCAATATGCCCTTCACAAACATGCAGTGTTTCCTTGATTGAATTAGCTCTCACACCAATATTTGCATCTAGAGCCTTTGCATTGAGGGCTATCTGAAAACGGCTGTGGCGCTGAAGTTGCCTGTGAATGTGGAGTTGGTGGCATGTGAAACCCGCATGTGGAGCATTCGTTTGTGTGGGATGCTCTACCAGGTTCATTCCTAGATAATGCACTCAAAGGGCACTAAGCATAGAGTGTGAAAACTGAGTTTCCTTGAGAGCTGCTTGGATGCCTGATGGTGTGTGAAGTTAGTGAGCCAAATGGAGTTGTTCTCCCACAAGAACCACTCGGCTGATCCTTCTTCAATATGCCCTTCACCCACATGCAGTGTTTCCTTGATTGAATTAGCTCTCACACCAATATTTGCGTCTAGAGCCTTTGCATTGAGGGCTATCTGAAAACGGCTGTGGCGCTGAAGTTGCCTGTGAATGTGGAGTTGGTGGCATGTGAAACCCGCATGTGGAGCATTCGTTTGTGTGGGATGTTCTACCAGGTTCATTCCTAGATAATGCACTCAAAGGGCACTAAGCATAGAGTGTGAAAACTGAGTTTCCTTGAGAGCTGCTTGGAAGCCTGATGGTGTGTGAAGTTAGTGAGCCAAATGGAGTTGTTCTCCCACAAAAAACCACTCAGCTGATCCTTCTTCAATATGCCCTTCACCAACATGCAGTGTTTCCTTGATTGAATTAGCTCTCACACCAATATTTGCGTCTAGAGCCTTTGCATTGAGGGCTATCTGAAAACGGCTGTGGCGCTGAAGTTGCCTGTCAATGTGGAGTTGGTGGCATGTGAAACCCGCATGTGGAGCATTCGTTTGTGTGGGATGCTCTACCAGGTTCATTCCTAGATAATGCACTCAAAGGGCACTAAGCATAGAGTGTGAAAACTGAGTTTCCTTGAGAGCTGCTTGGAAGCCTGATGGTGTGTGAAGTTAGTGAGCCAAATGGAGTTGTTCTCCCACAAGAACCGCTTGGCTGATCCTTCTTCAATATGCCCTTCACCAACATGCAGTGTTTCCTTGATTGAATTAGCTCTCACACCAATATTTGCGTCTAGAGCCTTTGCATTGAGGGCTATCTGAAAACGGCTGTGGCGCTGAAGTTGCCTGTGAATGTGGAGTTGGTGGCATGTGAAACCCGCATGTGGAGCATTCGTTTGTGTGGGATGCTCTACCAGGTTCATTCCTAGATAATGCACTCAAAGGGCACTAAGCATAGAGTGTGAAAACTGAGTTTCCTTGAGAGCTGCTTGGAAGCCTGATGGTGTGTGAAGTTAGTGAGCCAAATGGAGTTGTTCTCCCACAAGAACCACTCGGCTGATCCTTCTTCAATATGCCCTTCACCAACATGCAGTGTTTCCTTGATTGAATTAGCTCTCACACCAATATTTGCGTCTAGAGCCTTTGCATTGAGGGCTATCTGAAAACGGCTGTGGCGCTGAAGTTGCCTGTGAATGTGGAGTTGGTGGCATGTGAAACCCGCATGTGGAGCATTCGTTTGTGTGGGATGCTCTACGAGGTTCATTCCTAGATAATGCATTCAAAGGGCACTAAGCATAGAGTGTGAAAACTGAGTTTCCTTGAGAGCTGCTTGGAAGCCTGATGGTGTGTGAAGTTAGTGAGCCAAATGGAGTTGTTCTCCCACAAGAACCACTCGGCTGATCCTTCTTCAATATGCCCTTCAGCAACATGCAGTGTTTCCTTGATTGAATTGTCCCCCACACAAATATTTGCGTCTAGAGCCTTTGCATTGAGGGCTATCTGAAAACGGCTGTGGCGCTGAAGTTGCCTGTGAATGTGGAGTTGGTGGCATGTGAAACCCGCATGTGGAGCATTCGTTTGTGTGGGATGCTCACCAAGCTTCATTTCAGTCCTAGGCACTCAAAGGGCACTAAGCATAGAGTGTGAAAACTGAGTTTCCTTGAGAGCTGCTTGGAAGCCTGATGGTGTGTGAAGTTAGTGAGCCAAATGGAGTTGTTCTCCCACAAGAACCACTCGGCTGATCCTTCTTCAATATGCCCTTCACCAACATGCAGTGTTTCCTTGATTGAATTAGCTCTCACACCAATATTTGCGTCTAGAGCCTTTGCATTGAGGGCTATCTGAAAACGGCTGTGGCGCTGAGGTTGCCTGAGAATGTGGAGTTGCTGGCATGTGAAACCCGCATGTGGAGCATTCGTTTGTGTGGGATGTTCTACCAGGTTCATTCCTAGATAATGCACTCAAAGGGCACTAAGCATAGAGTGTGAAAACTGAGTTTCCTTGAGAGCTGCTTGGAAGCCTGATGGTGTGTGAAGTTAGTGAGCCAAATGGAGTTGTTCTCCCACAAGAACCATTCGGTTGATCCTTCTTCAATATGCCCTTCAGCAACATGCAGTGTTTCCTTGATTGAATTAGCTCTCACACCAATATTTGCGTCTAGAGCCTTTGCATTGAGGGCTATCTGAAAACGGCTGTGGCGCTGAAGTTGCCTGTGAATGTGGAGTTGGTGGCATGTGAAATCCACATGTGGAGCATTCGTTTGTGTGGCATGCTCTACCAGGTTCATTTCAGTTCTAGGCACTCAAAGGGCACTAAGCATAGAGTGTGAAAACTGAGTTTCCTTGAGAGCTGCTTGGAAGCCTGATGGTGTGTGAAGTTAGTGAGCCAAATGGAGTTGTTCTCCCACAAGAACCACTCGGCTGATCCTTCTTCAATATGCCCTTCACCAACATGCAGTGTTCCCTTGATTGAATTAGCTCTCACACCAATATTTGCGTCTAGAGCCTTTGCATTGAGGGCTATCTGAAAACGGCTGTGGCGCTGAAGTTGCCTGTGAATGTGGAGTTGGTGGCATGTGAAACCCGCATGTGGAGCATTCGTTTGTGTGGGATGCTCTACCAGGTTCATTCCGAGATAATGCACTCAAAGGGCACTAAGCATAGAGTGTGAAAACTGAGTTTCCTTGAGAGCTGCTTGGAAGCCTGATGGTGTGTGAAGTTAGTGAGCCAAATGGAGTTGTTCTCCCACAAGAACCACTTGGCTGATCCTTCTTCAATATGCCCTTCACCAACATGCAGTGTTTCCTTGATTGAATTAGTTCTCACACCAATATTTGCGTCTAGAGCCTTTGCATTGAGGGCTATCTGAAAACGGCTGTGGCGCTGAAGTTGCCTGTCAATGTGGAGTTGGTGGCATGTGAAAACCGCATGTGGAGCATTCGTTTGTGTGGCATGCTCTACCAGGTTCATTCCTAGATAATGCACTCAAAGGGCACTAAGCATAGAGTGTGAAAACTGAGTTTCCTTGAGAGCTGCTTGGAAGCCTGATGGTGTGTGAAGTTAGTGAGCCAAATGGAGTTGTTCTCCCACAAGAACCACTCGGCTGATCCTTCTTCAATATGCCCTTCACCCACATGCAGTGTTTCCTTGATTGAATTAGCTCTCACACCAATATTTGCGTCTAGAGCCTTTGCATTGAGGGCTATCTGAAAACGGCTGTGGAGCTGAGGTTGCCTGTGAATGTGGAGTTGGTGGCATGTGAAACCCGCATGTGGAGCATTCGTTTGTGTGGGATGCTCTACGAGGTTCATTCCTAGATAATGCACTCAAAGGGCACTAAGCATAGAGTGTGAAAACTGAGTTTCCTTGAGAGCTGCTTGGAAGCCTGATGGTGTGTGAAGTTAGTGAGCCAAATGGAGTTGTTCTCCCACAAGAACCACTCGGCTGATCCTTCTTCAATATGCCCTTCACCCACATGCAGTGTTTCCTTGATTGAATTAGCTCTCACACCAATATTTGCGTCTAGAGCCTTTGCATTGAGGGCTATCTGAAAACGGCTGTGGCGCTGAGGTTGCCTGAGAATGTGGAGTTGCTGGCATGTGAAACCCGCATGTGGAGCATTCGTTTGTGTGGGATGTTCTACCAGGTTCATTCCTAGATAATGCACTCAAAGGGCACTAAGCATAGAGTGTGAAAACTGAGTTTCCTTGAGAGCTGCTTGGAAGCCTGATGGTGTGTGAAGTTAGTGAGCCAAATGGAGTTGTTCTCCCACAAGAACCATTCGGCTGATCCTTCTTCAATATGCCCTTCACCAACATGCAGTGTTTCCTTGATTGAATTAGCTCTCACACCAATATTTGCGTCTAGAGCCTTTGCATTGAGGGCTATCTGAAAACGGCTGTGGCGCTGAAGTTGCCTGTGAATGTGGAGTTGGTGGCATGTGAAACCCACATGTGGAGCATTCGTTTCTGTGGCATGCTCTACCAGGTTCATTTCAGTTCTAGGCACTCAAAGGGCACTAAGCATAGAGTGTGAAAACTGAGTTTCCTTGAGAGCTGCTTGGATGCCTGATGGTGTGTGAAGTTAGTGAGCCAAATGGAGTTGTTCTCCCACAAGAACCACTTGGCTGATCCTTCTTCAATATGCCCTTCACCAACATGCAGTGTTTCCTTGATTGAATTAGTTCTCACACCAATATTTGCGTCTAGAGCCTTTGCATTGAGGGCTATCTGAAAACGGCTGTGGCGCTGAAGTTGCCTGAGAATGTGGAGTTGGTGGCATGTGAAAACCGCATGTGGAGCATTCGTTTGTGTGGCATGCTCTACCAGGTTCATTCCTAGATAATGCACTCAAAGGGCACTAAGCATAGAGTGTGAAAACTGAGTTTCCTTGAGAGCTGCTTGGAAGCCTGATGGTGTGTGAAGTTAGTGAGCCAAATGGAGTTGTTCTCCCACAAGAACCACTCGGCTGATCCTTCTTCAATATGCCCTTCACCAACATGCAGTGTTTCCTTGATTGAATTAGCTCTCACACCAATATTTGCGTCTAGAGCCTTTGCATTGAGGGCTATCTGAAAACGGCTGTGGAGCTGAGGTTGCCTGTGAATGTGGAGTTGGTGGCATGTGAAACCCGCATGTGGAGCATTCGTTTGTGTGGGATGCTCTACGAGGTTCATTCCTAGATAATGCACTCAAAGGGCACTAAGCATAGAGTGTGAAAACTGAGTTTCCTTGAGAGCTGCTTGGAAGCCTGATGGTGTGTGAAGTTAGTGAGCCAAATGGAGTTGTTCTCCCACAAGAACCACTCGGCTGATCCTTCTTCAATATGCCCTTCAGCAACATGCAGTGTTTCCTTGATTGAATTGTCCCCCACACCAATATTTGCGTCTAGAGCCTTTGCATTGAGGGCTATCTGAAAACGGCTGTGGCGCTGAAGTTGCCTGTGAATGTGGAGTTGGTGGCATGTGAAACCCGCATGTGGAGCATTCGTTTGTGTGGGATGCTCACCAAGCTTCATTTCAGTCCTAGGCACTCAAAGGGCACTAAGCATAGAGTGTGAAAACTGAGTTTCCTTGAGAGCTGCTTGGAAGCCTGATGGTGTGTGAAGTTAGTGAGCCAAATGGAGTTGTTCTCCCACAAGAACCACTCGGCTGATCCTTCTTCAATATGCCCTTCACCAACATGCAGTGTTTCCTTGATTGAATTAGCTCTCACACCAATATTTGCGTCTAGAGCCTTTGCATTGAGGGCTATCTGAAAACGGCTGTGGCGCTGAGGTTGCCTGAGAATGTGGAGTTGGTGGCATGTGAAACCCGCATGTGGAGCATTCGTTTGTGTGGGATGTTCTACCAGGTTCATTCCTAGATAATGCACTCAAAGGGCACTAAGCATAGAGTGTGAAAACTGAGTTTCCTTGAGAGCTGCTTGGAAGCCTGATGGTGTGTGAAGTTAGTGAGCCAAATGGAGTTGTTCTCCCACAAGAACCACTCGGCTGATCCTTCTTCAATATGCCCTTCACCAACATGCAGTGTTTCCTTGATTGAATTAGCTCTCACACCAATATTTGCGTCTAGAGCCTTTGCATTGAGGGCTATCTGAAAACGGCTTGTGCGCTGAAGTTGCCTGTGAATGTGGAGTTGGTGGCATGTGAAACCCACATGTGGAGCATTCGTTTCTGGGGCATGCTCTACCAGGTTCATTTCAGTTCTAGGCACTCAAAGGGCACTAAGCATAGAGTGTGAAAACTGAGTTTCCTTGAGAGCTGCTTGGAAGCCTGATGGTGTGTGAAGTTAGTGAGCCAAATGGAGTTGTTCTCCCACAAGAACCACTCGGCTGATCCTTCTTCAATATGCCCTTCACAAACATGCAGTGTTTCCTTGATTGAATTAGCTCTCACACCAATATTTGTGTCTAGAGCCTTTGCATTGAGGGCTATCTGAAAACGGCTGTGGCGCTGAAGTTGCCTGTGAATGTGGAGTTGGTGGCATGTGAAACCCGCATGTGGAGCATTCGTTTGTGTGGGATGCTCAACAAGCTTCATGTCATCCTAGGCACTCAAAGGGCACTAAGCATAGAGTGTGAAAACTGAGTTTCCTTGAGAGATGCTTGGAAGCCTGATGGTGTGTGAAGTTAGTGAGCCAAATGGAGTTGTTCTCCCACAAGAACCACTCGGCTGATCCTTCTTCAATATGCCCTTCACAAACATGCAGTGTTTCCTTGATTGAATTAGCTCTCACACCAATATTTGCGTCTAGAGCCTTTGCATTGAGTGCTATCTGTAAACGGCTGTGGCGCTGAAGTTGCCTGTGAATATGGAGTTGGTGGCATGTGAAACCCGCATGTGGAGCATTCGTTTGTGTGGGATGCTCTACCAGGTTCATTCCTAGATAATGCACTCAAAGAGCACTAAGCATAGAGTGTGTAAACTGAGTTTCCTTGAGAGCTGCTTGGAAGCCTGATGGTGTGTGAAGTTAGTGAGCCAAATGGAGTTGTTCTCCCACAAGAACCACTCGGCTGATCCTTCTTCAATATGCCCTTCACCAACATGCAGTGTTTCCTTGATTGAATTAGCTCTCACACCAATATTTGCGTCTAGAGCCTTTGCGTTGAGGGCTATCTGAAAACGGCTATGGCGCTGAAGTTGCCTGTGAATGTGGAGTTGGTGGCATGTGAAACCCGCATGTGGAGCATTCGTTTGTGTGGGAAGCTCTACCAGGTTCATTTCAGTCCTAGGTACTCAAAGGGCACTAAGCATAGAGTGTGAAAACTGAGTTTCCTTGAGAGCTGCTTGGAAGCCTGATGGTGTGTGAAGTTAGTGAGCCAAATGGAGTTGTTCTCCCACAAGAACCACTCGGCTGATCCTTCTTCAATATGCCCTTCACCAACATGCAGTGTTTCCTTGATTGAATTAGCTCTCACACCAATATTTGCGTCTAGAGCCTTTGCATTAAGGGCTATCTGAAAACGGCTGTGGCGCTGAAGTTGCCTGTCAATGTGGAGTTGGTGGCATGTGAAACCCGCATGTGGAGCATTCGTTTGTGTGGGATGCTCTACCAGGTTCATTCCTAGATAATGCACTCAAAGGGCACTAAGCATAGAGTGTGAAAACTGAGTTTCCTTGAGAGCTGCTTGGAAGCCTGATGGTGTGTGATGTTAGTGAGCCAAATGGAGTTGTTCTCCCACAAGAACCACTCGGCTGATCCTTCTTCAATATGCCCTTCACCAACATGCAGTGTTTCCTTGATTGAATTGTCCCCCCACACCAATATTTGCGTCTAGAGCCTTTGCATTGAGGGCTATCTGAAAACGGCTGTGGCGCTGAAGTTGCCTGTCAATGTGGAGTTGGTGGCATGTGAAACCCGCATGTGGAGCATTCGTTTGTGTGGGATGCTCACCAAGCTTCATTTCAGTCCTAGGTACTCAAAGGGCACTAAGCATAGAGTGTGAAAACTGAGTTTCCTTGAGAGCTGCTTGGAAGCCTGATGGTGTGTGAAGTTAGTGAGCCAAATGGAGTTGTTCTCCCACAAAAAACCACTCAGCTGATCCTTCTTCAATATGCCCTTCACCAACATGCAGTGTTTTCTTGATTGAATTAGCTCTCACACCAATATTTGCGTCTAGAGCCTTTGCATTGAGGGCTATCTGAAAACGGCTGTGGCGCTGAAGTTGCCTGTCAATGTGGAGTTGGTGGCATGTGAAACCCGCATGTGGAGCATTCGTTTGTGTGGGATGTTCTACCAGGTTCATTCCTAGATAATGCACTCAAAGGGCACTAAGCACAGAGTGTGAAATCTGAGTTTCCTTGAGAGCTGCTTGGATGCCTGATGGTGTGTGAAGTTAGTGAGCCAAATGGAGTTGTTCTCCCACAAGAACCACTCGGCTGATCCTTCTTCAATATGCCCTTCACCAACATGCAGTGTTTCCTTGATTGAATTAGTTCTCACACCAATATTTGCGTCTAGAGCCTTTGCATTGAGGGCTATCTGAAAACGGCTGTGGCGCTGAAGTTGCCTGTGAATGTGGAGTTGGTGGCATGTGAAACCCGCATGTGGAGCATTCGTTTGTGTGGGATGTTCTACCAGGTTCATTCCTAGATAATGCACTCAAAGGGCACTAAGCATAGAGTGTGAAAACTGAGTTTCCTTGAGAGCTGCTTGGAAGCCTGATGGTGTGTGAAGTTAGTGAGCCAAATGGAGTTGTTCTCCCACAAGAAAACCACTCGGCTGATCCTTCTTCAATATGCCCTTCACCAACATGCAGTGTTTCCTTGATTGAATTAGCTCTCACACCAATATTTTCGTCTAGAGCCTTTGCGTTGAGGGCTATCTGAAAACGGCTGTGGCGCTGAAGTTGCCTGTGAATGTGGAGTTGGTGGCATGTGAAACCCGCATGTGGAGCATTCGTTTGTGTGGGATGCTCTACCAGGTTCATTTCAGTCCTAGGCACTCAAAGGGCACTAAGCATAGAGTGTGAAAACTGAGTTTCCTTGAGAGCTGCTTGGAAGCCTGATGGTGTGTGAAGTTAGTGAGCCAAATGGAGTTGTTCTCCCACAAGAACCACTCGGCTGATCCTTCTTCAATATGCCCTTCACCAACATGCAGTGTTTCCTTGATTGAATTAGCTCTCACACCAATATTTGCGTCTAGAGCCTTCGCATTGAGGACTACCTGTAAACGGCTGTGGTGCTGAAGTTGCCTGTGAATGTGGAGTTGGTGGCATGTGAAACCCGCATGTGGAGCATTCGTTTGTGTGGGATGCTCTACCAGGTTCATTCCTAGATAATGCACTCAAAGGGCACTAAGCATAGAGTGTGAAAACTGAGTTTCCTTGAGAGCTGCTTGGAAGCCTGATGGTGTGTGAAGTTAGTGAGCCAAATGGAGTTGTTCTCCCACAAGAACCACTCGGCTGATCCTTCTTCAATATGCCCTTCACCAACATGCAGTGTTTCCTTGATTGAATTAGCTCTCACACCAATATTTGCGTCTAGAGCCTTTGCATTGACGGCTATCTGAAAACGGCTGTGGCGCTGAAGTTGCCTGTGAATGTGGAGTTGGTGGCATGTGAAACCCGCATGTGGAGCCTTCGTTTGTGTGGGATGCTCTACCAGATTCATTTCAGTCCTAGGCACTCAAAGGGCACTAAGCATAGAGTGTGAAAACTGAGTTTCCTTGAGAGCTGCTTGGAAGCCTGATGGTGTGTGAAGTTAGTGAGCCAAATGGAGTTGTTCTCCCACAAGAACCACTCGGCTGATCCTTCTTCAATATGCCCTTCACCAACATGCAGTGTTTCCTTGATTGAATTAGCTCTCACACCAATATTTGCGTCTAGAGCCTTTGCATTGAGGGCTATCTGAAAACGGCTGTGGCGCTGAAGTTGCCTGTGAATGTGGAGTTGGTGGCATGTGAAACCCGCATGTGGAGCATTCGTTTGTGTGGGATGCTCTACCAGGTTCATTCCTAGATAATGCACTCAAAGGGCACTAAGCATAGAGTGTGAAAACTGAGTTTCCTTGAGAGCTGCTTGGAAGCCTGATGGTGTGTGAAGTTAGTGAGCCAAATGGAGTTGTTCTCCCACAAGAACCACTCGGCTGATCCTTCTTCAATATGCCCTTCACCAACATGCAGTGTTTCCTTGATTGAATTAGCTCTCACACCAATATTTGCGTCTAGAGCCTTTGCATTGAGGGCTATCTGAAAACGGCTGTGGCGCTGAAGTTGCCTGTGAATGTGGAGTTGGTGGCATGTGAAACCCGAATGTGGAGCCTTCGTTTGTGTGGGATGCTCTACCAGATTCATTTCAGTCCTAGGCACTCAAAGGGCACTAAGCATAGAGTGTGAAAACTGAGTTTCCTTGAGAGCTGCTTGGAAGCCTGATGGTGTGTGAAGTTAGTGAGCCAAATGGAGTTGTTCTCCCACAAGAACCACTCGGCTGATCCTTCTTCAATATGCCCTTCACCAACATGCAGTGTTTCCTTGATTGAATTAGCTCTCACACCAATATTTGCGTCTAGAGCCTTTGCATTGAGGGCTATGTGAAAACGGCTGTGGCGCTGAAGTTGCCTGTGAATGTGGAGTTGGTGGCATGTGAAACCCGCATGTGGAGCATTCGTTTGTGTGGGATGCTCTACCAGGTTCATTCCTAGATAATGCACTCAAAGGGCACTAAGCATAGAGTGTGAAAACTGAGTTTCCTTGAGAGCTGCTTGGAAGCCTGATGGTGTGTGAAGTTAGTGAGCCAAATGGAGTTGTTCTCCCACAAGAACCACTCGGCTGATCCTTCTTCAATATGCCCTTCACCAACATGCAGTGTTTCCTTGATTGAATTAGCTCTCACACCAATATTTGCATCTAGAGCCTTTGCATTGAGGGCTATCTGAAAACGGCTGTGGCGCTGAAGTTGCCTGTGAATGTGGAGTTGGTGGCATGTGAAAACCGCATGTGGAGCATTCGTTTGTGTGGCATGCTCTACCAGGTTCATTCCTAGATAATGCACTCAAAGGGCACTAAGCATAGAGTGTGAAAACTGAGTTTCCTTGAGAGCTGCTTGGAAGCCTGATGGTGTGTGAAGTTAGTGAGCCAAATGGAGTTGTTCTCCCACAAGAACCACTCGGCTGATCCTTCTTCAATATGCCCTTCACCAACATGCAGTGTTTCCTTGATTGAATTAGCTCTCACACCAATATTTGCGTCTAGAGCCTTTGCATTGAGGGCTATCTGAAAACGGCTGTGGAGCTGAGGTTGCCTGTGAATGTGGAGTTGGTGGCATGTGAAACCCGCATGTGGAGCATTCGTTTGTGTGGGATGTTCTACCAGGTTCATTCCTAGATAATGCACTCAAAGGGCACTAAGCATAGAGTGTGAAAACTGAGTTTCCTTGAGAGCTGCTTGGAAGCCTGATGGTGTGTGAAGTTAGTGAGCCAAATGGAGTTGTTCTCCTACAAGAACCACTCGGCTGATCCTTCTTCAATATGCCCTTCACCAACATGCAGTGTTTCCTTGATTGAATTAGCTCTCACACCAATATTTGCGTCTAGAGCCTTTGCATTGAGGGCTATGTGAAAACGGCTGTGGCGCTGAAGTTGCCTGTGAATGTGGAGTTGGTGGCATGTGAAACCTGCATGTGGAGCATTCGTTTGTGTGGGATGCTCTACCAGGTTCATTCCTAGATAATGCACTCAAAGGGCACTAAGCATAGAGTGTGAAAACTGAGTTTCCTTGAGAGCTGCTTGGATGCCTGATGGTGTGTGAAGTTAGTGAGCCAAATGGAGTTGTTCTCCCACAAGAACCACTTGGCTGATCCTTCTTCAATATGCCCTTCACCAACATGCAGTGTTTCCTTGATTGAATTAGCTCTCACACCAATATTTGCGTCTAGAGCCTTTGCATTGAGGGCTATGTGAAAACGGCTGTGGCGCTGAAGTTGCCTGTGAATGTGGAGTTGGTGGCATGTGAAACCCGCATGTGGAGCATTCGTTTGTGTGGGATGCTCTACCAGGTTCATTCCGAGATAATGCACTCAAAGGGCACTAAGCATAGAGTGTGAAAACTGAGTTTCCTTGAGAGCTGCTTGGAAGCCTGATGGTGTGTGAAGTTAGTGAGCCAAATGGAGTTGTTCTCCCACAAAAAACCACTCGGCTGATCCTTCTTCAATATGCCCTTCAGCAACATGCAGTGTTTCCTTGATTGAATTAGCTCTCACACCAATATTTGCGTCTAGATCCTTTGCATTGAGGGCTATCTGAAAACGGCTGTGGCGCTGAAGTTGCCTGAGAATGTGGAGTTGGTGGCATGTGAAACCCGCAGGTGGAGCATTCGTTTGTGTGGGATGTTCTACCAGGTTCATTCCTAGATAATGCACTCAAAGGGCACTAAGCATAGAGTGTGAAAACTGAGTTTCCTTGACAGCTGCTTGGAAGCCTGATGGTGTGTGAAGTTAGTGAGCCAAATGGAGTTGTTCTCCCACAAGAACCACTCGGCTGATCCTTCTTCAATATGCCCTTCACCAACATGCAGTGTTTCCTTGATTGAATTAGCTCTCACACCAATATTTGTGTCTTGAGCCTTTGCATTGAGGGCTATCTGAAAACGGCTGTGGCGCTGAAGTTGCCTGTGAATGTGGAGTTGGTGGCATGTGAAACCCACGTGTGAAGCATTCGTTCGTGTGGGATGCTCTACCAGGTTCATTTCAGTCCTAGGCACTCAAAGGGCACTAAGCATAGAGTGTGAAAACTGAGTTTCCTTGAGAGCTGCTTGGAAGCCTGATGGTGTGTGAAGTTAGTGAGCCAAATGGAGTTGTTCTCCCACAAGAACCACTCGGCTGATCCTTCTTCAATATGCCCTTCACCAACATGCAGTGTTTCCTTGATTGAATTAGCTCTCACACCAATATTTGCGTCTAGAGCCTTTGCATTGAGGGCTATCTGAAAATGGCTGTGGCGCTGAAGTTGCCTGTGAATGTGGAGTTGGTGGCATGTGAAACCCGCATGTGGAGCATTCGTTTGTGTGGGATGCTCTACCAGGTTCATTCCTAGATAATGCACTCAAAGGGCACTAAGCATAGAGTGTGAAAACTGAGTTTCCTTGAGAGCTGCTTGGAAGCCTGATGGTGTGTGAAGTTAGTGAGCCAAATGGAGTTGTTCTCCCACAAGAACCACTCGGCTGATCCTTCTTCAATATGCCCTTCACCAACATGCAGTGTTTCCTTGATTGAATTAGCTCTCCCACCAATATTTGCGTCTAGAGCCTTTGCATTGAGGGCTATCTGAAAACGGCTGTGGCGCTGAAGTTGCCTGTGAATGTGGAGTTGGTGGCATGTGAAACCCGCATGTGGAGCATTCGTTTGTGTGGGATGTTCTACCAGGTTCATTCCGAGATAATGCACTCAAAGGGCACTAAGCATAGAGTGTGAAAACTGAGTTTCCTTGAGAGCTGCTTGGAAGGTTGATGGTGTGTGAAGTTAGTGAGCCAAATGGAGTTGTTCTCCCACAAGAACCACTCGGCTGATCCTTCTTCAATATGCCCTTCAGCAACATGCAGTGTTTCCTTGATTGAATTAGCTCTCACACCAATATTTGCGTCTAGAGCCTTTGTATTGAGGGCTATCTGAAAACGGCTGTGGCGCTGAAGTTGCCTGTGAATGTGGAGTTGGTGGCATGTGAAACCCGCAGGTGGAGCATTCGTTTGTGTGGGATGTTCTACCAGGTTCATTCCTAGATAATGCACTCAAAGGGCACTAAGCATAGAGTGTGAAAACTGAGTTTCCTTGAGAGCTGCTTGGAAGCCTGATGGTGTGTGAAGTTAGTGAGCCAAATGGAGTTGTTCTCCCACAAGAACCACTCGGCTGATCCTTCTTCAATATGCCCTTCACCCACATGCAGTGTTTCCTTGATTGAATTAGCTCTCACACCAATATTTGTGTCTTGAGCCTTTGCATTGAGGGCTATCTGAAAACGGCTGTGGCGCTGAAGTTGCCTGTGAATGTGGAGTTGGTGGCATGTGAAACCCACGTGTGAAGCATTCGTTCGTATGGGATGCTCTACCAGGTTCATTTCAGTCCTAGGCACTCAAAGGGCACTAAGCATAGAGTGTGAAAACTGAGTTTCCTTGAGAGCTGCTTGGAAGCCTGATGGTGTGTGAAGTTAGTGAGCCAAATGGAGTTGTTCTCCAACAAGAACCACTCGGCTGATCCTTCTTCAATATGTCCTTCACCAACATGCAGTGTTTCCTTGATTGAATTATCCCCCACACCAATATTTGCGTCTAGAGCCTTTGCATTGAGGGCTATCTGAAAACAGCGGTGGCGCTGAAGTTGCCTGTGAATGTGGAGTTGGTGGCATGTGAAACCCGCATGTGGAGCATTCGTTTGTGTGGGATGTTCTACCAGGTTCATTCCTAGATAATGCACTCAAAGGGCACTAAGCATAGAGTGTGAAAACTGAGTTTCCTTGAGAGCTGCTTGGAAGCCTGATGGTGTGTGAAGTTAGTGAGCCAAATGGAGTTGTTCTCCCACAAGGAAAACCACTCGGCTGATCCTTCTTCAATATGCCCTTCACCAACATGCAGTGTTTCCTTGATTGAATTAGCTCTCACACCAATATTTTCGTCTAGAGCCTTTGCGTTGAGGGCTATCTGAAAACGGCTGTGGCGCTGAAGTTGCCTGTCAATGTGGAGTTGGTGGCATGTGAAACCCGCATGTGGAGCATTCGTTTGTGTGGGATGCTCTACCAGGTTCATTTCAGTCCTAGGCACTCAAAGGGCACTAAGCATAGAGTGTGAAAACTGAGTTTCCTTGAGAGCTGCTTGGAAGCCTGATGGTGTGTGAAGTTAGTGAGCCAAATGGAGTTGTTCTCCCACAAGAACCACTCGGCTGATCCTTCTTCAATATGCCCTTCACCAACATGCAGTGTTTCCTTGATTGAATTAGCTCTCACACCAATATTTGCGTCTAGAGCCTTCGCATTGAGGGCTACCTGTAAACGGCTGTGGTGCTGAAGTTGCCTGAGAATGTGGAGTTGGTGGCATGTGAAACCCGCATGTGGAGCATTCGTTTGTGTGGGATGCTCTACCAGGTTCATTCCTAGATAATGCACTCAAAGGGCACTAAGCATAGAGTGTGAAAACTGAGTTTCCTTGAGAGCTGCTTGGAAGCCTGATGGTGTGTGAAGTTAGTGAGCCAAATGGAGTTGTTCTCCCACAAGAACCACTCGGCTGATCCTT
Organism: Ochotona princeps; assembly: GCF_030435755.1. NCBI lineage: Eukaryota > Metazoa > Chordata > Mammalia > Lagomorpha > Ochotonidae > Ochotona > Ochotona princeps. The sequence continues at coordinate 7,977 of NW_026696344.1, read as the reverse complement.
CTTCAATATGCCCTTCACCAACATGCAGTGTTTCCTTGATTGAATTAGCTCTCACACCAATATTTGCGTCTAGAGCCTTTGCATTGACGGCTATCTGAAAACGGCTGTGGCGCTGAAGTTGCCTGTGAATGTGGAGTTGGTGGCATGTGAAACCCGCATGTGGAGCCTTCGTTTGTGTGGGATGCTCTACCAGATTCATTTCAGTCCTAGGCACTCAAAGGGCACTAAGCATAGAGTGTGAAAACTGAGTTTCCTTGAGAGCTGCTTGGAAGCCTGATGGTGTGTGAAGTTAGTGAGCCAAATGGAGTTGTTCTCCCACAAGAACCACTCGGCTGATCCTTCTTCAATATGCCCTTCACCAACATGCAGTGTTTCCTTGATTGAATTAGCTCTCACACCAATATTTGCGTCTAGAGCCTTTGCATTGAGGGCTATCTGAAAACGGCTGTGGCGCTGAAGTTGCCTGTCAATGTGGAGTTGGTGGCATGTGAAACCCGCATGTGGAGCATTCGTTTGTGTGGGATGCTCTACCAGGTTCATTCCTAGATAATGCACTCAAAGGGCACTAAGCATAGAGTGTGAAAACTGAGTTTCCTTGAGAGCTGCTTGGAAGCCTGATGGTGTGTGAAGTTAGTGAGCCAAATGGAGTTGTTCTCCCACAAAAACCACTCGGCTGATCCTTCTTCAATATGCCCTTCACCAACATGCAGTGTTTCCTTGATTGAATTAGCTCTCACACCAATATTTGCGTCTAGAGCCTTTGCATTGAGGGCTATCTGAAAACGGCTGTGGCGCTGAAGTTGCCTGTGAATGTGGAGTTGGTGGCATGTGAAACCCGAATGTGGAGCCTTCGTTTGTGTGGGATGCTCTACCAGATTCATTTCAGTCCTAGGCACTCAAAGGGCACTAAGCATAGAGTGTGAAAACTGAGTTTCCTTGAGAGCTGCTTGGAAGCCTGATGGTGTGTGAAGTTAGTGAGCCAAATGGAGTTGTTCTCCCACAAGAACCACTCGGCTGATCCTTCTTCAATATGCCCTTCACCAACATGCAGTGTTTCCTTGATTGAATTAGCTCTCACACCAATATTTGCGTCTAGAGCCTTTGCATTGAGGGCTATCTGAAAACGGCTGTGGCGCTGAAGTTGCCTGTGAATGTGGAGTTGGTGGCATGTGAAACCCGCATGTGGAGCATTCGTTTGTGTGGGATGCTCTACCAGGTTCATTCCTAGATAATGCACTCAAAGGGCACTAAGCATAGAGTGTGAAAACTGAGTTTCCTTGAGAGCTGCTTGGAAGCCTGATGGTGTGTGAAGTTAGTGAGCCAAATGGAGTTGTTCTCCCACAAGAACCACTCGGCTGATCCTTCTTCAATATGCCCCTTCACCAACATGCAGTGTTTCCTTGATTGAATTAGCTCTCACACCAATATTTGCATCTAGAGCCTTTGCATTGAGGGCTATCTGAAAACGGCTGTGGCGCTGAAGTTGCCTGTGAATGTGGAGTTGGTGGCATGTGAAAACCGCATGTGGAGCATTCGTTTGTGTGGCATGCTCTACCAGGTTCATTCCTAGATAATGCACTCAAAGGGCACTAAGCATAGAGTGTGAAAACTGAGTTTCCTTGAGAGCTGCTTGGAAGCCTGATGGTGTGTGAAGTTAGTGAGCCAAATGGAGTTGTTCTCCCACAAGAACCACTCGGCTGATCCTTCTTCAATATGCCCTTCACCAACATGCAGTGTTTCCTTGATTGAATTAGCTCTCACACCAATATTTGCGTCTAGAGCCTTTGCATTGAGGGCTATCTGAAAACGGCTGTGGAGCTGAGGTTGCCTGTGAATGTGGAGTTGGTGGCATGTGAAACCCGCATGTGGAGCATTCGTTTGTGTGGGATGTTTCTACCAGGTTCATTCCTAGATAATGCACTCAAAGGGCACTAAGCATAGAGTGTGAAAACTGAGTTTCCTTGAGAGCTGCTTGGAAGCCTGATGGTGTGTGAAGTTAGTGAGCCAAATGGAGTTGTTCTCCCACAAGAACCACTCGGCTGATCCTTCTTCAATATGTCCTTCACCAACATGCAGTGTTTCCTTGATTGAATTAGCTCTCACACCAATATTTGTGTCTTGAGCCTTTGCATTGAGGGCTATCTGAAAACGGCTGTGGCGCTGAAGTTGCCTGTGAATGTGGAGTTGGTGGCATGTGAAACCCACATGTGAAGCATTCGTTTGTGTGGGATGCTCTACCAGGTTCATTTCAGTCCTAGGCACTCAAAGGGCACTAAGCATAGAGTGTGAAAACTGAGTTTCCTTGAGAGCTGCTTGGAAGCCTGATGGTGTGTGAAGTTAGTGAGCCAAATGGAGTTGTTCTCCCACAAGAACCACTCGGCTGATCCTTCTTCAATATGCCCTTCACCAACATGCAGTGTTTCCTTGATTGAATTAGCTCTCACACCAATATTTGCGTCTAGAGCCTTTGCATTGAGGGCTATGTGAAAACGGCTGTGGCGCTGAAGTTGCCTGTGAATGTGGAGTTGGTGGCATGTGAAACCTGCATGTGGAGCATTCGTTTGTGTGGGATGCTCTACCAGGTTCATTCCTAGATAATGCACTCAAAGGGCACTAAGCATAGAGTGTGAAAACTGAGTTTCCTTGAGAGCTGCTTGGATGCCTGATGGTGTGTGAAGTTAGTGAGCCAAATGGAGTTGTTCTCCCACAAGAACCACTTGGCTGATCCTTCTTCAATATGCCCTTCACCAACATGCAGTGTTTCCTTGATTGAATTAGCTCTCACACCAATATTTGCGTCTAGAGCCTTTGCATTGAGGGCTATGTGAAAACGGCTGTGGCGCTGAAGTTGCCTGTGAATGTGGAGTTGGTGGCATGTGAAACCCGCATGTGGAGCATTCGTTTGTGTGGGATGCTCTACCAGGTTCATTCCGAGATAATGCACTCAAAGGGCACTAAGCATAGAGTGTGAAAACTGAGTTTCCTTGAGAGCTGCTTGGAAGCCTGATGGTGTGTGAAGTTAGTGAGCCAAATGGAGTTGTTCTCCCACAAAAAACCACTCGGCTGATCCTTCTTCAATATGCCCTTCAGCAACATGCAGTGTTTCCTTGATTGAATTAGCTCTCACACCAATATTTGCGTCTAGATCCTTTGCATTGAGGGCTATCTGAAAACGGCTGTGGCGCTGAAGTTGCCTGAGAATGTGGAGTTGGTGGCATGTGAAACCCGCAGGTGGAGCATTCGTTTGTGTGGGATGTTCTACCAGGTTCATTCCTAGATAATGCACTCAAAGGGCACTAAGCATAGAGTGTGAAAACTGAGTTTCCTTGAGAGCTGCTTGGAAGCCTGATGGTGTGTGAAGTTAGTGAGCCAAATGGAGTTGTTCTCCCACAAGAACCACTCGGCTGATCCTTCTTCAATATGCCCTTCACCCACATGCAGTGTTTCCTTGATTGAATTAGCTCTCACACCAATATTTGTGTCTTGAGCCTTTGCATTGAGGGCTATCTGAAAACGGCTGTGGCGCTGAAGTTGCCTGTGAATGTGGAGTTGGTGGCATGTGAAACCCACGTGTGAAGCATTCGTTCGTGTGGGATGCTCTACCAGGTTCATTTCAGTCCTAGGCACTCAAAGGGCACTAAGCATAGAGTGTGAAAACTGAGTTTCCTTGAGAGCTGCTTGGAAGCCTGATGGTGTGTGAAGTTAGTGAGCCAAATGGAGTTGTTCTCCCACAAGAACCACTCGGCTGATCCTTCTTCAATATGCCCTTCACCAACATGCAGTGTTTCCTTGATTGAATTAGCTCTCACACCAATATTTGCGTCTAGAGCCTTTGCATTGAGGGCTATCTGAAAATGGCTGTGGCGCTGAAGTTGCCTGTGAATGTGGAGTTGGTGGCATGTGAAACCCGCATGTGGAGCATTCGTTTGTGTGGGATGCTCTACCAGGTTCATTCCGAGATAATGCACTCAAAGGGCACTAAGCATAGAGTGTGAAAACTGAGTTTCCTTGAGAGCTGCTTGGAAGCCTGATGGTGTGTGAAGTTAGTGAGCCAAATGGAGTTGTTCTCCCACAAGAACCACTCGGCTGATCCTTCTTCAATATGCCCTTCACCAACATGCAGTGTTTCCTTGATTGAATTAGCTCTCCCACCAATATTTGCGTCTAGAGCCTTTGCATTGAGGGCTATCTGAAAACGGCTGTGGCGCTGAAGTTGCCTGTGAATGTGGAGTTGGTGGCATGTGAAACCCGCATGTGGAGCATTCGTTTGTGTGGGATGTTCTACCAGGTTCATTCCGAGATAATGCACTCAAAGGGCACTAAGCATAGAGTGTGAAAACTGAGTTTCCTTGAGAGCTGCTTGGAAGCCTGATGGTGTGTGAAGTTAGTGAGCCCAAATGGAGTTGTTCTCCTACAAGAACCACTCGGCTGATCCTTCTTCAATATGTCCTTCACCAACATGCAGTGTTTCCTTGATTGAATTATCCCCCACACCAATATTTGCGTCTAGAGCCTTTGCATTGAGGGCTATCTGAAAACAGCGGTGGCGCTGAAGTTGCCTGTGAATGTGGAGTTGGTGGCATGTGAAACCCGCATGTGGAGCATTCGTTTGTGTGGGATGTTCTACCAGGTTCATTCCTAGATAATGCACTCAAAGGGCACTAAGCATAGAGTGTGAAAACTGAGTTTCCTTGAGAGCTGCTTGGAAGCCTGATGGTGTGTGAAGTTAGTGAGCCAAATGGAGTTGTTCTCCTACAAGAACCACTCGGCTGATCCTTCTTCAATATGTCCTTCACCAACATGCAGTGTTTCCTTGATTGAATTAGCTCTCACACCAATATTTGCGTCTAGAGCCTTTGCATTGAGGGCTATCTGAAAACGGCTGTGGCGCTGAAGTTGCCTGTGAATGTGGAGTTGGTGGCATGTGAAACCCACATGTGAAGCATTCGTTTGTGTGGCATGCTCTACCAGGTTCATTTCAGTCCTAGGCACTCAAAGGGCACTAAGCATAGAGTGTGAAAACTGAGTTTCCTTGAGAGCTGCTTGGAAGCCTGATGGTGTGTGAAGTTAGTGAGCCAAATGGAGTTGTTCTCCCACAAGAACCACTCGGCTGATCCTTCTTCAATATGCCCTTCACCAACATGCAGTGTTTCCTTGATTGAATTAGCTCTCACACCAATATTTGCGTCTAGAGCCTTTGCATTGAGGGCTATCTGAAAATGGCTGTGGCGCTGAAGTTGCCTGTGAATGTGGAGTTGGTGGCATGTGAAACCCGCATGTGGAGCATTCGTTTGTGTGGGATGCTCTACCAGGTTCATTCCTAGATAATGCACTCAAAGGGCACTAAGCATAGAGTGTGAAAACTGAGTTTCCTTGAGAGCTGCTTGGAAGCCTGATGGTGTGTGAAGTTAGTGAGCCAAATGGAGTTGTTCTCCCACAAGAACCACTCGGCTGATCCTTCTTCAATATGCCCTTCACCAACATGCAGTGTTTCCTTGATTGAATTAGCTCTCCCACCAATATTTGCGTCTAGAGCCTTTGCATTGAGGGCTATCTGAAAACGGCTGTGGCGCTGAAGTTGCCTGTGAATGTGGAGTTGGTGGCATGTGAAACCCGCATGTGGAGCATTCGTTTGTGTGGGATGTTCTACCAGGTTCATTCCGAGATAATGCACTCAAAGGGCACTAAGCATAGAGTGTGAAAACTGAGTTTCCTTGAGAGCTGCTTGGAAGCCTGATGGTGTGTGAAGTTAGTGAGCCAAATGGAGTTGTTCTCCCACAAAAAACCACTCGGCTGATCCTTCTTCAATATGCCCTTCACCCACATGCAGTGTTTCCTTGATTGAATTAGCTCTCACACCAATATTTGTGTCTTGAGCCTTTGCATTGAGGGCTATCTGAAAACGGCTGTGGCGCTGAAGTTGCCTGTGAATGTGGAGTTGGTGGCATGTGAAACCCGCATGTGTAAGCATTCGTTCGTATGGGATGCTCTACCAGGTTCATTTCAGTCCTAGGCACTCAAAGGGCACTAAGCATAGAGTGTGAAAACTGAGTTTCCTTGAGAGCTGCTTGGAAGCCTGATGGTGTGTGAAGTTAGTGAGCCAAATGGAGTTGTTCTCTCACAAGAACCACTCGGCTGATCCTTCTTCAATATGCCCTTCACCAACATGCAGTGTTTCCTTGATTGAATTAGCTCTCACACCAATATTTGCGTCTAGAGCCTTTGCATTGAGGGCTATCTGAAAACGGCTGTGGCGCTGAAGTTGCCTGTGAATGTGGAGTTGGTGGCATGTGAAACCCGCATGTGGAGCATTCGTTTGTGTGGGATGCTCTACCAGGTTCATTCCGAGATAATGCACTCAAAGGGCACTAAGCATAGAGTGTGAAAACTGAGTTTCCTTGAGAGCTGCTTGGAAGCCTGATGGTGTGTGAAGTTAGTGAGCCAAATGGAGTTGTTCTCCCACAAGAACCACTCGGCTGATCCTTCTTCAATATGCCCTTCACCAACATGCAGTGTTTCCTTGATTGAATTAGCTCTCCCACCAATATTTGCGTCTAGAGCCTTTGCATTGAGGGCTATCTGAAAACGGCTGTGGCGCTGAAGTTGCCTGTGAATGTGGAGTTGGTGGCATGTGAAACCCGCATGTGGAGCATTCGTTTGTGTGGGATGTTCTACCAGGTTCATTCCTAGATAATGCACTCAAAGGGCACTAAGCATAGAGTGTGAAAACTGAGTTTCCTTGAGAGCTGCTTGGAAGCCTGATGGTGTGTGAAGTTAGTGAGCCAAATGGAGTTGTTCTCCTACAAGAACCACTCGGCTGATCCTTCTTCAATATGTCCTTCACCAACATGCAGTGTTTCCTTGATTGAATTATCTCTCACACCAATATTTGTGTCTTGAGCCTTTGCATTGAGGGCTATCTGAAAACGGCTGTGGCGCTGAAGTTGCCTGTGAATGTGGAGTTGGTGACATGTGAAACCCACATGTGAAGCATTCGTTTGTGTGGGATGCTCTACCAGGTTCATTTCAGTCCTAGGCACTCAAAGGGCACTAAGCATAGAGTGTGAAAACTGAGTTTCCTTGAGAGCTGCTTGGAAGCCTGATGGTGTGTGAAGTTAGTGATCCAAATGGAGTTGTTCTCCCACAAGAACCACTCGGCTGATCCTTCTTCAATATGCCCTTCACCAACATGCAGTGTTTCCTTGATTGAATTAGCTCTCACACCAATATTTGCGTCTAGAGCCTTTGCATTGAGGGCTATGTGAAAACGGCTGTGGCGCTGAAGTTGCCTGTGAATGTGGAGTTGGTGGCATGTGAAACCTGCATGTGGAGCATTCGTTTGTGTGGGATGCTCTACCAGGTTCATTCCTAGATAATGCACTCAAAGGGCACTAAGCATAGAGTGTGAAAACTGAGTTTCCTTGAGAGCTGCTTGGATGCCTGATGGTGTGTGAAGTTAGTGAGCCAAATGGAGTTGTTCTCCCACAAGAACCACTTGGCTGATCCTTCTTCAATATGCACTTCACCAACATGCAGTGTTTCCTTGATTGAATTAGCTCTCACACCAATATTTGCGTCTAGAGCCTTTGCATTGAGGGCTATCTGAAAACGGCTGTGGCGCTGAAGTTGCCTGTCAATGTGGAGTTGGTGGCATGTGAAACCCGCATGTGGAGCATTCGTTTGTGTGGGATGCTCTACCAGGTTCATTCCGAGATAATGCACTCAAAGGGCACTAAGCATAGAGTGTGAAAACTGAGTTTCCTTGAGAGCTGCTTGGAAGCCTGATGGTGTGTGAAGTTAGTGAGCCAAATGGAGTTGTTCTCCCACAAAAAACCACTCGGCTGATCCTTCTTCAATATGCCCTTCAGCAACATGCAGTGTTTCCTTGATTGAATTAGCTCTCACACCAATATTTGCTTCTAGATCCTTTGCATTGAGGGCTATCTGAAAACGGCTGTGGCGCTGAAGTTGCCTGAG
>NW_026696343.1:0-38268 GCF_030435755.1 Ochotona princeps | reverse complement strand
CACTCGGCTGATCCTTCTTCAATATGCCCTTCACCAACATGCAGTGTTTCCTTGATTGAATTAGCTCTCACACCAATATTTGCGTCTAGAGCCTTTGCATTGGGGGCTATCTGAAAACGGCTGTGGCGCTGAAGTTGCCTGTGAATGTGGAGTTGGTGGCATGTGAAACCCGCATGTGGAGCATTCGTTTGTGTGGGATGCTCTACCAGGTTCATTCCTAGATATTGCACTCAAAGGGCACTAAGCATAGAGTGTGAAAACTGAGTTTCCTTGAGAGCTGCTTGGAAGCCTGATGGTGTGTGAAGTTAGTGAGCCAAATGGAGTTGTTCTCCCACAAGAACCACTCGGCTGATCCTTCTTCAATATGCCCTTCACCAACATGCAGTGTTTCCTGGATTGAATTAGCTCTCACACCAATATTTGCGTCTAGAGCCTTTGCATTGGGGGCTATCTGAAAACGGCTGTGGCGCTGAAGTTGCCTGTGAATGTGGAGTTGGTGGCATGTGAAACCCGCATGTGGAGCATTCGTTTGTGTGGGATGCTCTACCAGGTTCATTCCTAGATAATGCACTCAAAGGGCACTAAGCATAGAGTGTGAAAACTGAGTTTCCTTGAGAGCTGCTTGGAAGCCTGATGGTGTGTGAAGTTAGTGAGCCAAATGGAGTTGTTCTCCCACAAGAACCACTCGGCTGATCCTTCTTCAATATGCCCTTCACCAACATGCAGTGTTTCCTTGATTGAATTAGCTCTCACACCAATATTTGCGTCTAGAGCCTTTGCATTGAGGGCTATCTGAAAACGGCTGTGGCGCTGAAGTTGCCTGTGAATGTGGAGTTGGTGGCATGTGAAACCCGCATGTGGAGCATTCGTTTATGTGGGATGCTCTACCAGGTTCATTTCAGTCCTAGCCATACAAAGGGCACTAAGCATAGAGTGTGAAAACTGAGTTTCCTTGAGAGCTGCTTGGAAGCCTGATGTTGTGTGAAGTTAGTGAGCCAAATGGAGTTGTTCTCCCACAAGAACCACTCGGCTGATTCTTCTTCATATGCCCTTCCCCAACATGCAGTGTTTCCTTGATTGAATTAGCTCTCACACCAATATTTGCGTCTAGAGCCTTTGCATTGAGGGCTATCTGAAAACGGCTGTGGCGCTGAAGCTGCCTGTGAATGTGGAGTTGGTGGCATGTGAAACCCGCATGTGGAGCATTCGTTTGTGTGGGATGCTGACCAAGCTTCATTTCAGTCCTGGGCACACAAAGAGCACTAAGCATAGAGTGTGAAAACTGAGTTTCCTTGAGAGCTGCTTGGAAGCCTGATGGTGTGTGAAGTTAGTGAGCCAAATGGAGTTGTTCTCCCACAAGAACCACTCGGCTGATCCTTCTTCAATATGCCCTTCACCAACATGCAGTGTTTCCTTGATTGAATTAGCTCTCACACCAATATTTGCGTCTAGAGCCTTTGCATTGGGGGCTATCTGAAAATGGCTGTGGCGCTGAAGTTGCCTGTGAATGTGGAGTTGGTGGCATGTGAAACCCGCATGTGGAGCATTCGTTTGTGTGGGATGCTCTAAGAGGTTCATTCCTAGATAATGCACTCAAAGGGCACTAAGCATAGAGTGTGAAAACTGAGTTTCCTTGAGAGCTGCTTGGAAGCCTGATGGTGTGTGAAGTTAGTGAGCCAAATGGAGTTCTTCTCCCACAAGAACCACTCGGCTGATCCTTCTTTAATATGCCCTTCACCAACATGCAGTGTTTCCTTGATTGAATTAGCTCTCACACCAATATTTGCGTCTAGAGCCTTTGCATTGGGGGCTATCTGAAAACGGCTGTGGCGCTGAAGTTGCCTGTGAATGTGGAGTTGGTGGCATGTGAAACCCGCATGTGGAGCATTCGTTTGTGTGGGATGCTCTACCAGGTTCATTCCTAGATAATGCACTCAAAGGGCACTAAGCATAGAGTGTGAAAACTGAGTTCCTTGAGAGCTGCTTGGAAGCCTGATGGTGTGTGAAGTTAGTGAGCCAAATGGAGTTGTTCTCCCACAAGAACCACTCGGCTGATCCTTCTTCAATATGCCCTTCACCAACATGCAGTGTTTCCTTGATTGAATTAGCTCTCACACCAATATTTGCGTCTAGAGCCTTTGCATTGAGGGCTATCTGAAAACGGCTGTGGCGCTGAAGTTGCCTGTGAATGTGGAGTTGGTGGCATGTGAAACCCGCATGTGGAGCATTCGTTTGTGTGGGATGCTCTACCAGGTTCATTCCTAGATAATGCACTCAAAGGGCACTAAGCATAGAGTGTGAAAACTGAGTTTCCTTGAGAGCTGCTTGGAAGCCTGATGGTGTGTGAAGTTAGTGAGCCAAATGGAGTTGTTCTCCCACAAGAACCACTCGGCTGATCCTTCTTCAATATGCCCTTCACCAACATGCAGTGTTTCCTTGATTGAATTAGCTCTCACACCAATATTTGCGTCTAGAGCCTTTGCATTGAGGGCTATCTGAAAACGGCTGTGGCGCTGAAGTTGCCTGTGAATGTGGAGTTGGTGGCATGTGAAACCCGCATGTGGAGCATTCGTTTGTGTGGGATGCTCTACCAGGTTCATTCCTAGATAATGCACTCAAAGGGCACTAAGCATAGAGTGTGAAAACTGAGTTTCCTTGAGAGCTGCTTGGAAGCCTGATGGTGTGTGAAGTTAGTGAGCCAAATGGAGTTGTTCTCCCACAAGAACCACTCGGCTGATCCTTCTTCAATATGCCCTTCACCAACATGCAGTGTTTCCTTGATTGAATTAGCTCTCACACCAATATTTGCGTCTAGAGCCTTTGCATTGAGGGCTATCTGAAAACGGCTGTGGCGCTGAAGTTGCCTGTGAATGTGGAGTTGGTGGCATGTGAAACCCGCATGTGGAGCATTCGTTTGTTGGGATGCTGACCAAACTTCATTTCAGTCCTAGGCACTCAAAGGGCACTAAGCATAGAGTGTGAAAACTGAGTTTCCTTGAGAGCTGCTTGGAAGCCTGATGGTGTGTGAAGTTAGTGAGCCAAATGGAGTTGTTCTCCCACAAGAACCACTCGGCTGATCCTTCTTCAATATGCCCTTCACCAACGCAGTGTTCTCCTGGATCTGATTTAGCTCTCACACCAATATTTGCGTCTAGAGCCTTTGCATTGGGGGCTATCTGAAAACGGCTGTGGCGCTGAAGTTGCCTGTGAATGTGGAGTTGGTGGCATGTGAAACCCGCATGTGGAGCATTCGTTTGTGTGGGATGCTGACCAAACTTCATTTCAGTCCTAGGCACTCAAAGGGCACTAAGCATAGAGTGTGAAAACTGAGTTTCCTTGAGAGCTGCTTGGAAGCCTGATGGTGTGTGAAGTTAGTGAGCCAAATGGAGTTGTTCTCCCACAAGAACCACTCGGCTGATCCTTCTTCAATATGCCCTTCACCAACATGCAGTGTTTCCTTGATTGAATTAGCTCTCACACCAATATTTGCGTCTAGAGCCTTTGCATTGAGGGCTATCTGAAAACGGCTGTGGCACTGAAGTTGCCTGTGAATGTGGAGTTGGTGGCATGTGAAACCCGCATGTGGAGCATTCGTTTGTGTGGGATGCTCTACCAGGTTCATTCCTAGATAATGCACTCAAAGGGCACTAAGCATAGAGTGTGAAAACTGAGTTTCCTTGAGAGCTGCTTGGAAGCCTGATGGTGTGTGAAGTTAGTGAGCCAAATGGAGTTGTTCTCCCACAAGAACCACTCGGCTGATCCTTCTTCAATATGCCCTTCACCAACATGCAGTGTTTCCTTGATTGAATTAGCTCTCACACCAATATTTGCGTCTAGAGCCTTTGCATTGAGGGCTATCTGAAAACGGCTGTGGCGCTGAAATTGCCTGTGAATGTGGAGTTGGTGGCATGTGAAACCCGCATGTGGAGCATTCGTTTGTGTGGGATGCTCTACCAGGTTCATTCCTAGATAATGCACTCAAAGGGCACTAAGCATAGAGTGTGAAAACTGAGTTTCCTTGAGAGCTGCTTGGAAGCCTGATGGTGTGTGAAGTTAGTGAGCCAAATGGAGTTGTTCTCCCACAAGAACCACTCGGCTGATCCTTCTTCAATATGCCCTTCACCAACATGCAGTGTTTCCTTGATTGAATTAGCTCTCACACCAATATTTGCGTCTAGAGCCTTTGCATTGGGGGCTATCTGAAAACGGCTGTGGCGCTGAAGTTGCCTGTGAATGTGGAGTTGGTGGCATGTGAAACCCGCATGTGGAGCATTCGTTTGTGTGGGATGCTGACCAAACTTCATTTCAGTCCTAGGCACTCAAAGGGCACTAAGCATAGAGTGTGAAAACTGAGTTTCCTTGAGAGCTGCTTGGAAGCCTGATGGTGTGTGAAGTTAGTGAGCCAAATGGAGTTGTTCTCCCACAAGAACCACTCGGCTGATCCTTCTTCAATATGCCCTTCACCAACATGCAGTGTTTCCTTGATTGAATTAGCTCTCACACCAATATTTGCGTCTAGAGCCTTTGCATTGAGGGCTATCTGAAAACGGCTGTGGCGCTGAAGTTGCCTGTGAATGTGGAGTTGGTGGCATGTGAAACCCGCATGTGGAGCATTCGTTTGTGTGGGATGCTCTACCAGGTTCATTCCTAGATAATGCACTCAAAGGGCACTAAGCATAGAGTGTGAAAACTGAGTTTCCTTGAGAGCTGCTTGGAAGCCTGATGGTGTGTGAAGTTAGTGAGCCAAATGGAGTTGTTCTCCCACAAGAACCACTCGGCTGATCCTTCTTCAATATGCCCTTCACCAACATGCAGTGTTTCCTTGATTGAATTAGCTCTCACACCAATATTTGCGTCTAGAGCCTTTGCATTGAGGGCTATCTGAAAACGGCTGTGGCACTGAAGTTGCCTGTGAATGTGGAGTTGGTGGCATGTGAAACCCGCATGTGGAGCATTCGTTTGTGTGGGATGCTCTACCAGGTTCATTCCTAGATAATGCACTCAAAGGGCACTAAGCATAGAGTGTGAAAACTGAGTTTCCTTGAGAGCTGCTTGGAAGCCTGATGGTGTGTGAAGTTAGTGAGCCAAATGGAGTTGTTCTCCAACAAGAACCACTCAGCTGATCCTTCTTCAATATGCCCTTCAACAACATGCAGTGTTTCCTGGATTGAATTAGCTCTCACACCAATATTTGCGTCTAGAGCCTTTGCATTGGGGGCTATCTGAAAACGGCTGTGGCGCTGAAGTTGCCTGTGAATGTGGAGTTGGTGGCATGTGAAACCCGCATGTGGAGCATTCGTTTGTGTGGGATGCTCTACCAGGTTCATTCCTAGATAATTCACTCAAAGGGCACTAAGCATAGAGTGTGAAAACTGAGTTTCCTTGAGAGCTGCTTGGAAGCCTGATGGTGTGTGAAGTTAGTGAGCCAAATGGAGTTGTTCTCCCACAAGAACCACTCGGCTGATCCTTCTTCAATATGCCCTTCACCAACATGCAGTGTTTCCTTGATTGAATTAGCTCTCACACCAATATTTGCGTCTAGAGCCTTTGCATTGGGGGCTATCTGAAAACGGCTGTGGCGCTGAAGTTGCCTGTGAATGTGGAGTTGGTGGCATGTGAAACCCGCATGTGGAGCATTCGTTTGTGTGGGATGCTCTACCAGGTTCATTCCTAGATAATGCACTCAAAGGGCACTAAGCATAGAGTGTGAAAAACTGAGCTTCCTTGAGAGCTGCTTGGAAGCCTGATGGTGTGTGAAGTTAGTGAGCCAAATGGAGTTGTTCTCCCACAAGAACCACTCGGCTGATCCTTCTTCAATATGCCCTTCACCAACATGCAGTGTTTGCTTGATTGAATTAGCTCTCACACCAATATTTGCGTCTAGAGCCTTTGCATTGAGAGCTATCTGAAAACGGCTGTGGCGCTGAAGTTGCCTGTGAATGTGGAGTTGGTGGCATGTGAAACCCGCATGTGGAGCATTCGTTTGTGTGGGATGCTGACCAAACTTCATTTCAGTCCTAGGCACTCAAAGGGCACTAAGCATAGAGTGTGAAAACTGAGTTTCCTTGAGAGCTGCTTGGAAGCCTGATGGTGTGTGAAGTTAGTGAGCCAAATGGAGTTGTTCTCCCACAAGAACCACTCGGCTGATCCTTCTTCAATATGCCCTTCACCAACATGCAGTGTTTCCTTGATTGAATTAGCTCTCACACCAATATTTGCGTCTAGAGCCTTTGCATTGAGGGCTATCTGAAAACGGCTGTGGCGCTGAAGTTGCCTGTGAATGTGGAGTTGGTGGCATGTGAAACCCGCATGTGGAGCATTCGTTTGTGTGGGATGCTCTACCAGGTTCATTCCTAGATAATGCACTCAAAGGGCACTAAGCATAGAGTGTGAAAACTGAGTTTCCTTGAGAGCTGCTTGGAAGCCTGATGGTGTGTGAAGTTAGTGAGCCAAATGGAGTTGTTCTCCCACAAGAACCACTCGTCTGATCCTTCTTCAATATGCCCTTCACCAACATGCAGTGTTTCCTTGATTGAATTAGCTCTCACACCAATATTTGCGTCTAGAGCCTTTGCATTGAGGGCTATCTGAAAACGGCTGTGGCGCTGAAGTTGCCTGTGAATGTGGAGTTGGTGGCATGTGAAACCCGCATGTGGAGCATTCGTTTGTGTGGGATGCTCTACCAGGTTCATTCCTAGATAATGCACTCAAAGGGCACTAAGCATAGAGTGTGAAAACTGAGTTTCCTTGAGAGCTGTTTGGAAGCCTGATGGTGTGTGAAGTTAGTGAGCCAAATGGAGTTGTTCTCCCACAAGAACCACTCGGCTGATCCTTCTTCAATATGCCCTTCACCAACATGCAGTGTTTCCTTGATTGAATTAGCTATCACACCAATATTTGCGTCTAGAGCCTTTGCATTGAGGGCTATCTGAAAACGGCTGTGGCGCTGAAGTTGCCTGTGAATGTGGAGTTGGTGGCATGTGAAACCCGCATGTGGAGCATTCGTTTGTGTGGGATGCTCTACCAGGTTCATTCCTAGATAATGCACTCAAAGGGCACTAAGCATAGAGTGTGAAAACTGAGTTTCCTTGAGAGCTGCTTGGAAGCCTGATGGTGTGTGAAGTTAGTGAGCCAAATGGAGTTGTTCTCCCACAAGAACCACTCGGCTGATCCTTCTTCAATATGCCCTTCACCAACATGCAGTGTTTCCTTGATTGAATTAGCTCTCACACCAATATTTGCGTCTAGAGCCTTTGCATTGAGGGCTATCTGAAAACGGCTGTGGCGCTGAAGTTGCCTGTGAATGTGGAGTTGGTGGCATGTGAAACCCGCATGTGGAGCATTCGTTTGTGTGGGATGCTGACCAAACTTCATTTCAGTCCTAGGCACTCAAAGGGCACTAAGCATAGAGTGTGAAAACTGAGTTTCCTTGAGAGCTGCTTGGAAGCCTTATGGTGTGTGAAGTTAGTGAGTCAAATGGAGTTGTTCTCCCACAAGAACCACTCGGCTGATCCTTCTTCAATATGCCCTTCACCAACATGCAGTGTTTCCTTGATTGAATTAGCTCTCACACCAATATTTGCGTCTAGAGCCTTTGCATTGGGGGCTATCTGAAAACGGCTGTGGCGCTGAAGTTGCCTGTGAATGTGGAGTTGGTGGCATGTGAAACCCGCATGTGGAGCATTCGTTTGTGTGGGATGCTCTACCAGGTTCATTCCTAGATAATGCACTCAAAGGGCACTAAGCATAGAGTGTGAAAACTGAGTTTCCTTGAGAGCTGCTTGGAAGCCTGATGGTGTGTGAAGTTAGTGAGCCAAATGGAGTTGTTCTCCCACAAGAACCACTCAGCTGATCCTTCTTCAATATGCCCTTCACCAACATGCAGTGTTTCCTTGATTGAATTAGCTCTCACACCAATATTTGCGTCTAGAGCCTTTGCATTGAGGGCTATCTGAAAGCGGCTGTGGCGCTGAAGTTGCCTGTGAATGTGGAGTTGGTGGCATGTGAAACCCGCATGTGGAGCATTCGTTTGTGTGGGATGCTGACCAAATTTCATTTCAGTCCTAGGCACTCAAAGGGCACTAAGCATAGAGTGTGAAAACTGAGTTTCCTTGAGAGCTGCTTGGAAGCCTTATGGTGTGTGAAGTTAGTGAGCCAAATGGAGTTGTTCTCCCACAAGAACCACTCGGCTGATCCTTCTTCAATATGCCCTTCACCAACATGCAGTGTTTCCTTGATTGAATTAGCTCTCACACCAATATTTGCGTCTAGAGCCTTTGCATTGGGGGCTATCTGAAAACGGCTGTGGCGCTGAAGTTGCCTGTGAATGTGGAGTTGGTGGCATGTGAAACCCGCATGTGGAGCATTCGTTTGTGTGGGATGCTCTACCAGGTTCATTCCTAGATAATGCACTCAAAGGGCACTAAGCATAGAGTGTGAAAACTGAGTTTCCTTGAGAGCTGCTTGGAAGCCTGATGGTGTGTGAAGTTAGTGAGCCAAATGGAGTTGTTCTCCAACAAGAACCACTCGGCTGATCCTTCTTCAATATGCCCTTCACCAACATGCAGTGTTTCCTTGATTGAATTAGCTCTCACACCAATATTTGCGTCTAGAGCCTTTGCATTGAGGGCTATCTGAAAACGGCTGTGGCGCTGAAGTTGCCTGTGAATGTGGAGTTGGTGGCATGTGAAACCCGCATGTGGAGAATTCGTTTGTGTGGGATGCTCTACCAGGTTCATTCCTAGATAATGCACTCCAAGGGCACTAAGCATAGAGTGTGAAAACTGAGTTTCCTTGAGAGCTGCTTGGAAGCCTGATGGTGTGTGAAGTTAGTGAGCCAAATGGAGTTGTTCTCCCACAAGAACCACTCGGCTGATCCTTCTTCAATATGCCCTTCACCAACATGCAGTGTTTCCTGGATTGAATTAGCTCTCACACCAATATTTGCGTCTAGAGCCTTTGCATTGGGGGCTATCTGAAAACGGCTGTGGCGCTGAAGTTGCCTGTGAATGTGGAGTTGGTGGCATGTGAAACCCGCATGTGGAGCATTCGTTTGTGTGGGATGCTCTACCAGGTTCATTCCTAGATAATGCACTCAAAGGGCACTAAGCATAGAGTGTGAAAACTGAGCTTCCTTGAGAGCTGCTTGGAAGCCTGATGGTGTGTGAAGTTAGTGAGCCAAATGGAGTTGTTCTCCCACAAGAACCACTCGGCTGATCCTTCTTCAATATGCCCTTCACCAACATGCAGTGTTTGCTTGATTGAATTAGCTCTCACACCAATATTTGCGTCTAGAGCCTTTGCATTGAGGGCTATCTGAAAACGGCTGTGGCGCTGAAGTTGCCTGTGAATGTGGAGTTGGTGGCATGTGAAACCCGCATGTGGAGCATTCGTTTGTGTGGGATGCTGACCAACTTCATTTCAGTCCTAGGCACTCAAAGGGCACTAAGCATAGAGTGTGAAAACTGAGTTTCCTTGAGAGCTGCTTGGAAGCCTGATGGTGTGTGAAGTTAGTGAGCCAAATGGAGTTGTTCTCCCACAAGAACCACTCGGCTGATCCTTCTTCAATATGCCCTTCACCAACATGCAGTGTTTCCTTGATTGAATTAGCTCTCACACCAATATTTGCGTCTAGAGCCTTTGCATTGGGGGCTATCTGAAAACGGCTGTGGCGCTGAAGTTGCCTGTGAATGTGGAGTTGGTGGCATGTGAAACCCGCATGTGGAGCATTCGTTTGTGTGGGATGCTCTACCAGGTTCATTCCTAGATAATGCACTCAAAGGGCACTAAGCATAGAGTGTGAAAACTGAGTTTCCTTGAGAGCTGCTTGGAAGCCTGATGGTGTGTGAAGTTAGTGAGCCAAATGGAGTTGTTCTCCCACAAGAACCACTCGGCTGATCCTTCTTCAATATGCCCTTCACCAACATGCAGTGTTTCCTTGATTGAATTAGCTCTCACACCAATATTTGCGTCTAGAGCCTTTGCATTGAGGGCTATCTGAAAACGGCTGTGGCGCTGAAGTTGCCTGTGAATGTGGAGTTGGTGGCATGTGAAACCCGCATGTGGAGCATTCGTTTGTGTGGGATGCTCTACCAGGTTCATTCCTAGATAATGCACTCAAAGGGCACTAAGCATAGAGTGTGAAAACTGAGTTTCCTTGAGAGCTGCTTGGAAGCCTGATGGTGTGTGAAGTTAGTGAGCCAAATGGAGTTGTTCTCCCACAAGAACCACTCGGCTGATCCTTCTTCAATATGCCCTTCACCAACATGCAGTGTTTCCTTGATTGAATTAGCTCTCACACCAATATTTGCGTCTAGAGCCTTTGCATTGAGGGCTATCTGAAAACGGCTGTGGCGCTGAAGTTGCCTGTGAATGTGGAGTTGGTGGCATGTGAAACCCGCATGTGGAGCATTCGTTTGTGTGGGATGCTCTACCAGGTTCATTCCTAGATAATGCACTCAAAGGGCACTAAGCATAGAGTGTGAAAACTGAGTTTCCTTGAGAGCTGCTTGGAAGCCTGATGGTGTGTGAAGTTAGTGAGCCAAATGGAGTTGTTCTCCCACAAGAACCACTCGGCTGATCCTTCTTCAATATGCCCTTCACCAACATGCAGTGTTTCCTTGATTGAATTAGCTCTCACACCAATATTTGCGTCTAGAGCCTTTGCATTGGGGGCTATCTGAAAACGGCTGTGGCGCTGAAGTTGCCTGTGAATGTGGAGTTGGTGGCATGTGAAACCCGCATGTGGAGCATTCGTTTGTGTGGGATGCTCTACCAGGTTCATTCCTAGATAATGCACTCAAAGGGCACTAAGCATAGAGTGTGAAAACTGAGTTTCCTTGAGAGCTGCTTGGAAGCCTGATGGTGTGTGAAGTTAGTGAGCCAAATGGAGTTGTTCTCCCACAAGAACCACTCAGCTGATCCTTCTTCAATATGCCCTTCACCAACATGCAGTGTTTCCTTGATTGAATTAGCTCTCACACCAATATTTGCGTCTAGAGCCTTTGCATTGAGGGCTATCTGAAAACGGCTGTGGCGCTGAAGTTGCCTGTGAATGTGGAGTTGGTGGCATGTGAAACCCGCATGTGGAGCATTCGTTTGTGTGGGATGCTGACCAAACTTCATTTCAGTCCTAGGCACTCAAAGGGCACTAAGCATAGAGTGTGAAAACTGAGTTTCCTTGAGAGCTGCTTGGAAGCCTTATGGTGTGTGAAGTTAGTGAGCCAAATGGAGTTGTTCTCCCACAAGAACCACTCGGCTGATCCTTCTTCAATATGCCCTTCACCAACATGCAGTGTTTCCTTGATTGAATTAGCTCTCACACCAATATTTGCGTCTAGAGCCTTTGCATTGGGGGCTATCTGAAAACGGCTGTGGCGCTGAAGTTGCCTGTGAATGTGGAGTTGGTGGCATGTGAAACCCGCATGTGGAGCATTCGTTTGTGTGGGATGCTCTACCAGGTTCATTCCTAGATAATGCACTCAAAGGGCACTAAGCATAGAGTGTGAAAACTGAGTTTCCTTGAGAGCTGCTTGGAAGCCTGATGGTGTGTGAAGTTAGTGAGCCAAATGGAGTTGTTCTCCAACAAGAACCACTCGGCTGATCCTTCTTCAATATGCCCTTCACCAACATGCAGTGTTTCCTTGATTGAATTAGCTCTCACACCAATATTTGCGTCTAGAGCCTTTGCATTGAGGGCTATCTGAAAACGGCTGTGGCGCTGAAGTTGCCTGTGAATGTGGAGTTGGTGGCATGTGAAACCCGCATGTGGAGAATTCGTTTGTGTGGGATGCTCTACCAGGTTCATTCCTAGATAATGCACTCAAAGGGCACTAAGCATAGAGTGTGAAAACTGAGTTTCCTTGAGAGCTGCTTGGAAGCCTGATGGTGTGTGAAGTTAGTGAGCCAAATGGAGTTGTTCTCCCACAAGAACCACTCGGCTGATCCTTCTTCAATATGCCCTTCACCAACATGCAGTGTTTCCTTGATTGAATTAGCTCTCACACCAATATTTGCGTCTAGAGCCTTTGCATTGGGGGCTATCTGAAAACGGCTGTGGCGCTGAAGTTGCCTGTGAATGTGGAGTTGGTGGCATGTGAAACCCGCATGTGGAGCATTCGTTTGTGTGGGATGCTCTACCAGGTTCATTCCTAGATAATGCACTCAAAGGGCACTAAGCATAGAGTGTGAAAACTGAGTTTCCTTGAGAGCTGCTTGGAAGCCTGATGGTGTGTGAAGTTAGTGAGCCAAATGGAGTTGTTCTCCCACAAGAACCACTCGGCTGATCCTTCTTCAATATGCCCTTCACCAACATGCAGTGTTTCCTTGATTGAATTAGCTCTCACACCAATATTTGCGTCTAGAGCCTTTGCATTGGGGGCTATCTGAAAACGGCTGTGGCGCTGAAGTTGCCTGTGAATGTGGAGTTGGTGGCATGTGAAACCCGCATGTGGAGCATTCGTTTGTGTGGGATGCTCTACCAGGTTCATTCCTAGATAATGCACTCAAAGGGCACTAAGCATAGAGTGTGAAAACTGAGTTTCCTTGAGAGCTGCTTGGAAGCCTGATGGTGTGTGAAGTTAGTGAGCCAAATGGAGTTGTTCTCCCACAAGAACCACTCGGCTGATCCTTCTTCAATATGCCCTTCACCAACATGCAGTGTTTCCTTGATTGAATTAGCTCTCACACCAATATTTGCGTCTAGAGCCTTTGCATTGAGGGCTATCTGAAAACGGCTGTGGCGCTGAAGTTGCCTGTGAATGTGGAGTTGGTGGCATGTGAAACCCGCATGTGGAGCATTCGTTTGTGTGGGATGCTCTACCAGGTTCATTCCTAGATAATGCACTCAAAGGGCACTAAGCATAGAGTGTGAAAACTGAGTTTCCTTGAGAGCTGCTTGGAAGCCTGATGGTGTGTGAAGTAAGTTAGTGAGCCAAATGGAGTTGTTCTCCACAAGAACCACTCGGCTGATCCTTCTTCAATATGCCCTTCACCAACATGCAGTGTTTGCTTGATTGAATTAGCTCTCACACCAATATTTGCGTCTAGAGCCTTTGCATTGAGGGCTATCTGAAAACGGCTGTGGCGCTGAAGTTGCCTGTGAATGTGGAGTTGGTGGCATGTGAAACCCGCATGTGGAGCATTCGTTTGTGTGGGATGCTCTACCAGGTCATTTCAGTCCTAGCCATACAAAGGGCACTAAGCATAGAGTGTGAAAACTGAGTTTCCTTGAGAGCTGCTTGGAAGCCTGATGGTGTGTGAAGTTAGTGAGCCAAATGGAGTTGTTCTCCCACAAGAACCACTCGGCTGATTCTTCTTCAATATGCCCTTCCCCAACATGCATTGTTTCCTTGATTGAATTAGCTCTCACACCAATATTTGCGTCTAGAGCCTTTGCATTGAGGGCTATCTGAAAACGGCTGTGGCGCTGAAGTTGCCTGTGAATGTGGAGTTGGTGGCATGTGAAACCCGCATGTGGAGCATTCGTTTGTGTGGGATGCTGACCAAGCTTCATTTCAGTCCTGGGCACACAAAGAGCACTAAGCATAGAGTGTGAAAACTGAGTTTCCTTGAGAGCTGCTTGGAAGCCTGATGGTGTGTGAAGTTAGTGAGCCAAATGGAGTTGTTCTCCCACAAGAACCACTCGGCTGATCCTTCTTCAATATGCCCTTCACCAACATGCAGTGTTTCCTTGATTGAATTAGCTCTCACACCATATTTGCGTCTAGAGCCTTTGCATTGGGGGCTATCTGAAAACGGCTGTGGCGCTGAAGTTGCCTGTGAATGTGGAGTTGGTGGCATGTGAAACCCGCATGTGGAGCATTCGTTTGTGTGGGATGCTCTACCAGGTTCATTCCTAGATAATGCACTCAAAGGGCACTAAGCATAGAGTGTGAAAACTGAGTTTCCTTGAGAGCTGCTTGGAAGCCTGATGGTGTGTGAAGTTAGTGAGCCAAATGGAGTTGTTCTCCCACAAGAACCACTCGGCTGATCCTTCTTTAATATGCCCTTCACCAACATGCAGTGTTTCCTTGATTGAATTAGCTCTCACACCAATATTTGCGTCTAGAGCCTTTGCATTGAGGGCTATCTGAAAACGGCTGTGGCGCTGAAGTTGCCTGTGAATGTGGAGTTGGTGGCATGTGAAACCCGCATGTGGAGCATTCGTTTGTGTGTGCTCTACCAGGTTCATTCCTAGATAATGCACTCAAAGGGCACTAAGCATAGAGTGTGAAAACTGAGTTTCCTTGAGAGCTGCTTGGAAGCCTGATGGTGTGTGAAGTTAGTGAGCCAAATGGAGTTGTTCTCCCACAAGAACCACTCGGCTGATCCTTCTTCAATATGCCCTTCACCAACATGCAGTGTTTCCTTGATTGAATTAGCTCTCAAACCAATATTTGCGTCTAGAGCCTTTGCATTGAGGGCTATCTGAAAACGGCTGTGGCGCTGAAGTTGCCTGTGAATGTGGAGTTGGTGGCATGTGAAACCCGCATGTGGAGCATTCGTTTGTGTGTGATGCTCTACCAGGTTCATTCCTAGATAATGCACTCAAAGGGCACTAAGCATAGAGTGTGAAAACTGAGTTTCCTTGAGAGCTGCTTGGAAGCCTGATGGTGTGTGAAGTTAGTGAGCCAAATGGAGTTGTTCTCCCACAAGAACCACTCGGCTGATCCTTCTTCAATATGCCCTTCACCAACATGCAGTGTTTCCTTGATTGAATTAGCTCTCACACCAATATTTGCGTCTAGAGCCTTTGCATTGAGGGCTATCTGAAAACGGCTGTGGCGCTGAAGTTGCCTGTGAATGTGGAGTTGGTGGCATGTGAAACCCGCATGTGGAGCATTCGTTTGTGTGGGATGCTGACCAAACTTCATTTCAGTCCTAGGCACTCAAAGGGCACTAAGCATAGAGTGTGAAAACTGAGTTTCCTTGAGAGCTGCTTGGAAGCCTGATGGTGTGTGAAGTTAGTGAGCCAAATGGAGTTGTTCTCCCACAAGAACCACTCGGCTGATCCTTCTTCAATATGCCCTTCACCAACATGCAGTGTTTCCTTGATTGAATTAGCTCTCACACCAATATTTGCGTCTAGAGCCTTTGCATTGAGGGCTATCTGAAAACGGCTGTGGCGCTGAAGTTGCCTGTGAATGTGGAGTTGGTGGCATGTGAAACCCGCATGTGGAGCATTCGTTTGTGTGGGATGCTCTACCAGGTTCATTCCTAGATAATGCACTCAAAGGGCACTAAGCATAGAGTGTGAAAACTGAGTTTCCTTGAGAGCTGCTTGGAAGCCTGATGGTGTGTGAAGTTAGTGAGCCAAATGGAGTTGTTCTCCCACAAGAACCACTCGGCTGATCCTTCTTCAATATGCCCTTCACCAACATGCAGTGTTTCCTTGATTGAATTAGCTCTCACACCAATATTTGCGTCTAGAGCCTTTGCATTGGGGGCTATCTGAAAACGGCTGTGGCACTGAAGTTGCCTGTGAATGTGGAGTTGGTGGCATGTGAAACCCGCATGTGGAGCATTCGTTTGTGTGGGATGCTCTACCAGGTTCATTCCTAGATAATGCACTCAAAGGGCACTAAGCATAGAGTGTGAAAACTGAGTTTCCTTGAGAGCTGCTTGGAAGCCTGATGGTGTGTGAAGTTAGTGAGCCAAATGGAGTTGTTCTCCCACAAGAACCACTCGGCTGATCCTTCTTCAATATGCCCTTCACCAACATGCAGTGTTTCCTGGATTGAATTAGCTCTCACACCAATATTTGCGTCTAGAGCCTTTGCATTGGGGGCTATCTGAAAACGGCTGTGGCGCTGAAGTTGCCTGTGAATGTGGAGTTGGTGGCATGTGAAACCCGCATGTGGAGCATTCGTTTGTGTGGGATGCTGACCAAACTTCATTTCAGTCCTAGGCACTCAAAGGGCACTAAGCATAGAGTGTGAAAACTGAGTTTCCTTGAGAGCTGCTTGGAAGCCTGATGGTGTGTGAAGTTAGTGAGCCAAATGGAGTTGTTCTCCCACAAGAACCACTCGGCTGATCCTTCTTCAATATGCCCTTCACCAACATGCAGTGTTTCCTTGATTGAATTAGCTCTCACACCAATATTTGCGTCTAGAGCCTTTGCATTGGGGGCTATCTGAAAACGGCTGTGGCGCTGAAGTTGCCTGTGAATGTGGAGTTGGTGGCATGTGAAACCCGCATGTGGAGCATTCGTTTGTGTGGGATGCTCTACCAGGTTCATTCCTAGATAATGCACTCAAAGGGCACTAAGCATAGAGTGTGAAAACTGAGTTTCCTTGAGAGCTGCTTGGAAGCCTGATGGTGTGTGAAGTTAGTGAGCCAAATGGAGTTGTTCTCCCACAAGAACCACTCGGCTGATCCTTCTTCAATATGCCCTTCACCAACATGCAGTGTTTCCTTGATTGAATTAGCTCTCACACCAATATTTGCGTCTAGAGCCTTTGCATTGGGGGCTATCTGAAAACGGCTGTGGCGCTGAAGTTGCCTGTGAATGTGGAGTTGGTGGCATGTGAAACCCGCATGTGGAGCATTCGTTTGTGTGGGATGCTCTACCAGGTTCATTCCTAGATATTGCACTCAAAGGGCACTAAGCATAGAGTGTGAAAACTGAGTTTCCTTGAGAGCTGCTTGGAAGCCTGATGGTGTGTGAAGTTAGTGAGCCAAATGGAGTTGTTCTCCCACAAGAACCACTCGGCTGATCCTTCTTCAATATGCCCTTCACCAACATGCAGTGTTTCCTGGATTGAATTAGCTCTCACACCAATATTTGCGTCTAGAGCCTTTGCATTGGGGGCTATCTGAAAACGGCTGTGGCGCTGAAGTTGCCTGTGAATGTGGAGTTGGTGGCATGTGAAACCCGCATGTGGAGCATTCGTTTGTGTGGGATGCTCTACCAGGTTCATTCCTAGATAATGCACTCAAAGGGCACTAAGCATAGAGTGTGAAAACTGAGTTTCCTTGAGAGCTGCTTGGAAGCCTGATGGTGTGTGAAGTTAGTGAGCCAAATGGAGTTGTTCTCCCACAAGAACCACTCGGCTGATCCTTCTTCAATATGCCCTTCACCAACATGCAGTGTTTCCTTGATTGAATTAGCTCTCACACCAATATTTGCGTCTAGAGCCTTTGCATTGGGAGCTATCTGAAAACGGCTGTGGCGCTGAAGTTGCCTGTGAATGTGGAGTTGGTGGCATGTGAAACCCGCATGTGGAGCATTCGTTTGTGTGGGATGCTCTACCAGGTTCATTCCTAGATAATGCACTCAAAGGGCACTAAGCATAGAGTGTGAAAACTGAGCTTCCTTGAGAGCTGCTTGGAAGCCTGATGGTGTGTGAAGTTAGTGAGCCAAATGGAGTTGTTCTCCCACAAGAACCACTCGGCTGATCCTTCTTCAATATGCCCTTCACCAACATGCAGTGTTTCCTTGATTGAATTAGCTCTCACACCAATATTTGCGTCTAGAGCCTTTGCATTGAGGGCTATCTGAAAACGGCTGTGGCGCTGAAGTTGCCTGTGAATGTGGAGTTGGTGGCATGTGAAACCCGCATGTGGAGCATTCGTTTGTGTGGGATGCTGACCAAACTTCATTTCAGTCCTAGGCACTCAAAGGGCACTAAGCATAGAGTGTGAAAACTGAGTTTCCTTGAGAGCTGCTTGGAAGCCTGATGGTGTGTGAAGTTAGTGAGCCAAATGGAGTTGTTCTCCCACAAGAACCACTCGGCTGATCCTTCTTCAATATGCCCTTCACCAACATGCAGTGTTTCCTTGATTGAATTAGCTCTCACACCAATATTTGCGTCTAGAGCCTTTGCATTGAGGGCTATCTGAAAACGGCTGTGGTGCTGAAGTTGCCTGTGAATGTGGAGTTGGTGGCATGTGAAACCCGCATGTGGAGCATTCGTTTGTGTGGGATGCTCTACCAGGTTCATTCCTAGATAATGCACTCATAGGGCACTAAGCATAGAGTGTGAAAACTGAGTTTCCTTGAGAGCTGCTTGGAAGCCTGATGGTGTGTGAAGTTAGTGAGCCAAATGGAGTTGTTCTCCCACAAGAACCACTCGGCTGATCCTTCTTCAATATGCCCTTCACCAACATGCAGTGTTTCCTTGATTGAATTAGCTCTCACACCAATATTTGCGTCTAGAGCCTTTGCATTGAGGGCTATCTGAAAATGGCTGTGGCCCTGAAGTTGCCTGTGAATGTGGAGTTGGTGGCATGTGAAACCCGCATGTGGAGCATTCGTTTGTGTGGGATGCTCTACCAGGTTCATTCCTAGATAATGCACTCAAAGGGCACTAAGCATAGAGTGTGAAAACTGAGTTTCCTTGAGAGCTGTTTGGAAGCCTGATGGTGTGTGAAGTTAGTGAGCCAAATGGAGTTGTTCTCCCACAAGAACCACTCGGCTGATCCTTCTTCAATATGCCCTTCACCAACATGCAGTGTTTCCTTGATTGAATTAGCTCTCACACCAATATTTGCGTCTAGAGCCTTTGCATTGAGGGCTATCTGAAAATGGCTGTGGCGCTGAAGTTGCCTGTGAATGTGGAGTTGGTGGCATGTGAAACCCGCATGTGGAGCATTCGTTTGTGTGGGATGCTCTACCAGGTTCATTCCTAGATAATGCACTCAAAGGGCACTAAGCATAGAGTGTGAAAACTGAGCTTCCTTGAGAGCTGCTTGGAAGCCTGATGGTGTGTGAAGTTAGTGAGCCAAATGGAGTTGTTCTCCCACAAGAACCACTCGGCTGATCCTTCTTCAATATGCCCTTCACCAACATGCAGTGTTTCCTTGATTGAATTAGCTCTCACACCAATATTTGCGTCTAGAGCCTTTGCATTGAGGGCTATCTGAAAACGGCTGTGGCGCTGAAGTTGCCTGTGAATGTGGAGTTGGTGGCATGTGAAACCCGCATGTGGAGCATTCGTTTGTGTGGGATGCTGACCAAACTTCATTTCAGTCCTAGGCACTCAAAGGGCACTAAGCATAGAGTGTGAAAACTGAGTTTCCTTGAGAGCTGCTTGGAAGCCTGATGGTGTGTGAAGTTAGTGAGCCAAATGGAGTTGTTCTCCCACAAGAACCACTCGGCTGATCCTTCTTCAATATGCCCTTCACCAACATGCAGTGTTTCCTTGATTGAATTAGCTCTCACACCAATATTTGCGTCTAGAGCCTTTGCATTGGGGGCTACCTGAAAACGGCTGTGGCGCTGAAGTTGCCTGTGAATGTGGAGTTGGTGGCATGTGAAACCCGCATGTGGAGCATTCGTTTGTGTGGGATGCTCTACCAGGTTCATTCCTAGATAATGCACTCAAAGGGCACTAAGCATAGAGTGTGAAAACTGAGTTTCCTTGAGAGCTGCTTGGAAGCCTGATGGTGTGTGAAGTTAGTGAGCCAAATGGAGTTGTTCTCCCACAAGAACCACTCGGCTGATCCTTCTTCAATATGCCCTTCACCAACATGCAGTGTTTCCTTGATTGAATTAGCTCTCACACCAATATTTGCGTCTAGAGCCTTTGCATTGGGGGCTATCTGAAAACGGCTGTGGCGCTGAAGTTGCCTCTGAATGTGGAGTTGGTGGCATGTGAAACCCGCATGTGGAGCATTCGTTTCTGTGGGATGCTCTACCAGGTTCATTCCTTGATAATGCATTCAAAGGGCACTAAGCATAGAGTGTGAAAACTGAGTTTCCTTGAGAGCTGCTTGGAAGCCTGATGGTGTGTGAAGTTAGTGAGCCAAATGGAGTTGTTCTCCCACAAGAACCACTCGGCTGATCCTTCTTCAATATGCCCTTCACCAACATGCAGTGTTTCCTTGATTGAATTAGCTCTCACACCAATATTTGCGTCTAGAGCCTTTGCATTGAGGGCTATCTGAAAACGGCTGTGGCGCTGAAGTTGCCTGTGAATGTGGAGTTGGTGGCATGTGAAACCCGCATGTGGAGCATTCCTTTGTGTGGGATGCTGACCAAGCTTCATAACAGTCCTGGGCACACAAAGAGCACTAAGCATAGAGTGTGAAAACTGAGTTTCCTTGAGAGCTGCTTGGAAGCCTGATGGTGTGTGAAGTTAGTGAGCCAAATGGAGTTGTTCTCCCACAAGAACCACTCGGCTGATCCTTCTTCAATATGCCCTTCACCAACATGCAGTGTTTCCTTGATTGAATTAGCTCTCACACCAATATTTGCGTCTAGAGCCTTTGCATTGAGGGCTATCTGAAAACGGCTGTGGCGCTGAAGTTGCCTGTGAATGTGGAGTTGGTGGCATGTGAAACCCGCATGTGGAGCATTCGTTTGTGTGGGATGCTCTACCAGGTTCATTTCAGTGCTAGCCATACAAAGGGCACTAAGCATAGAGTGTGAAAACTGAGTTTCCTTGAGAGCTGCTTGGAAGCCTGATGGTGTGTGAAGTTAGTGAGCCAAATGGAGTTGTTCTCCCACAAGAACCACTCGGCTGATCCTTCTTCAATATGCCCTTCACCAACATGCAGTGTTTCCTTGATTGAATTAGCTCTCACACCAATATTTGCGTCTAGAGCCTTTGCATTGGGGGCTATCTGAAAACGGCTGTGGCGCTGAAGTTGCCTGTGAATGTGGAGTTGGTGGCATGTGAAACCCGCATGTGGAGCATTCGTTTGTGTGGGATGCTCTACCAGGTTCATTCCTAGATAATGCACTCAAAGGGCACTAAGCATAGAGTGTGAAAACTGAGTTTCCTTGAGAGCTGCTTGGAAGCCTGATGGTGTGTGAAGTTAGTGAGCCAAATGGAGTTGTTCTCCCACAAGAACCACTCGGCTGATCCTTCTTCAATATGCCCTTCACCAACATGCAGTGTTTCCTTGATTGAATTAGCTCTCACACCAATATTTGCGTCTAGAGCCTTTGCATTGAGGGCTATCTGAAAACGGCTGTGGCGCTGAAGTTGCCTGTGAATGTGGAGTTAGTGGCATGTGAAACCCGCATGTGGAGCATTCGTTTCTGTGGGATGCTCTACCAGGTTCATTCCTAGATAATGCACTCAAAGGGCACTAAGAATAGAGTGTGAAAACTGAGTTTCCTTGAGAGCTGCTTGGAAGCCTGATGGTGTGTGAAGTTAGTGAGCCAAATGGAGTTGTTCTCCCACAAGAACCACTCGGCTGATCCTTCTTCAATATGCCCTTCACCAACATGCAGTGTTTCCTTGATTGAATTAGCTCTCACACCAATATTTGCGTCTAGAGCCTTTGCATTGAGGGCTATCTGAAAACGGCTGTGGCGCTGAAGTTGCCTGTGAATGTGGAGCTGGTGGCATGTGAAACCCGCATGTGGAGCATTCGTTTGTGTGGGATGCTCTACCAGGTTCATTCCTAGATAATGCACTCAAAGGGCACTAAGCATAGAGTGTGAAAACTGAGTTTCCTTGAGAGCTGCTTGGAAGCCTGATGGTGTGTGAAGTTAGTGAGCCAAATGGAGTTGTTCTCCCACAAGAACCACTCGGCTGATCCTTCTTCAATATGCCCTTCACCAACATGCAGTGTTTCCTTGATTGAATTAGCTCTCACACCAATATTTGCGTCTAGAGCCTTTGCATTGAGGGCTATCTGAAAACGGCTGTGGCGCTGAAGTTGCCTGTGAATGTGGAGTTAGTGGCATGTGAAACCCGCATGTGGAGCATTCGTTTCTGTGGGATGCTCTACCAGGTTCATTCCTAGATAATGCACTCAAAGGGCACTAAGCATAGAGTGTGAAAACTGAGTTTCCTTGAGAGCTGCTTGGAAGCCTGATGGTGTGTGAAGTTAGTGAGCCAAATGGAGTTGTTCTCCCACAAGAACCACTCGGCTGATCCTTCTTCAATATGCCCTTCACCAACATGCAGTGTTTCCTTGATTGAATTAGCTCTCACACCAATATTTGCGTCTAGAGCCTTTGCATTGAGGGCTATCTGAAAACGGCTGTGGCGCTGAAGTTGCCTGTGAATGTGGAGTTAGTGGCATGTGAAACCCGCATGTGGAGCATTCGTTTGTGTGGGATGCTCTACCAGGTTCATTCCTAGATAATGCACTCAAAGGGCACTAAGCATAGAGTGTGAAAACTGAGTTTCCTTGAGAGCTGCTTGGAAGCCTGATGGTGTGTGAAGTTAGTGAGCCAAATGGAGTTGTTCTCCCACAAGAACCACTCGGCTGATCCTTCTTCAATATGCCCTTCACCAACATGCAGTGTTTCCTTGATTGAATTAGCTCTCACACCAATATTTGCGTCTAGAGCCTTTGCATTGAGGGCTATCTGAAAACGGCTGTGGCGCTGAAGTTGCCTGTGAATGTGGAGTTAGTGGCATGTGAAACCCGCATGTGGAGCATTCGTTTCTGTGGGATGCTCTACCAGGTTCATTCCTAGATAATGCACTCAAAGGGCACTAAGCATAGAGTGTGAAAACTGAGTTTCCTTGAGAGCTGCTTGGAAGCCTGATGGTGTGTGAAGTTAGTGAGCCAAATGGAGTTGTTCTCCCACAAGAACCACTCGGCTGATCCTTCTTCAATATGCCCTTCACCAACATGCAGTGTTTCCTTGATTGAATTAGCTCTCACACCAATATTTGCGTCTAGAGCCTTTGCATTGAGGGCTATCTGAAAACGGCTGTGGCGCTGAAGTTGCCTGTGAATGTGGAGTTGGTGGCATGTGAAACCCGCATGTGGAGCATTCGTTTGTGTGGGATGCTGACCAAACTTCATTTCAGTCCTAGGCACTCAAAGGGCACTAAGCATAGAGTGTGAAAACTGAGTTTCCTTGAGAGCTGCTTGGAAGCCTGATGGTGTGTGAAGTTAGTGAGCCAAATGGAGTTGTTCTCCCACAAGAACCACTCGGCTGATCCTTCTTCAATATGCCCTTCACCAACATGCAGTGTTTCCTTGATTGAATTAGCTCTCACACCAATATTTGCGTCTAGAGCCTTTGCATTGAGGGCTATCTGAAAACGGCTGTGGCGCTGAAGTTGCCTGTGAATATGGAGTTAGTGGCATGTGAAACCCGCATGTGGAGCATTCGTTTGTGTGGGATGCTCTACCAGGTTCATTCCTAGATAATGCACTCAAAGGGCACTAAGCATAGAGTGTGAAAACTGAGTTTCCTTGAGAGCTGCTTGGAAGCCTGATGGTGTGTGAAGTTAGTGAGCCAAATGGAGTTGTTCTCCCACAAGAACCACTCGGCTGATCCTTCTTCAATATGCCCTTCACCAACATGCAGTGTTTCCTTGATTGAATTAGCTCTCACACCAATATTTGCGTCTAGAGCCTTTGCATTGGGGACTATCTGAAAACGGCTGTGGCGCTGAAGTTGCCTGTGAATGTGGAGTTGGTGGCATGTGAAACCCGCATGTGGAGCATTCGTTTGTGTGGGATGCTGACCTAGCTTCATTTCAGTCCTAGGCACTCAAAGGGCACTAAGCATAGAGTGTGAAAACTGAGTTTCCTTGAGAGCTGCTTGGAAGCCTGATGGTGTGTGAAGTTAGTGAGCCAAATGGAGTTGTTCTCCCACAAGAACCACTCGGCTGATCCTTCTTCAATATGCCCTTCACCAACATGCAGTGTTTCCTTGATTGAATTAGCTCTCACACCAATATTTGCGTCTAGAGCCTTTGCATTGAGGGCTATCTGAAAACGGCTGTGGCGCTGAAGTTGCCTGTGAATGTGGAGTTGGTGGCATGTGAAACCCGCATGTGGAGCATTCGTTTGTGTGGGATGCTCTACCAGGTTCATTCCTAGATAATGCACTCAAAGGACACTAAGCATAGAGTGTGAAAACTGAGTTTCCTTAAGAGCTGCTTGGAAGCCTGATGGTGTGTGAAGTTAGTGAGCCAAATGGAGTTGTTCTCCCACAAGAACCACTCGGCTGATCCTTCTTCAATATGCCCTTCACCAACATGCAGTGTTTCCTTGATTGAATTAGCTCTCACACCAATATTTGCGTCTAGAGCCTTTGCATTGAGGGCTATCTGAAAACAGCTGTGGCGCTGAAGTTGCCTGTGAATGTGGAGTTGGTGGCATGTGAAACCCGCATGTGGAGCATTCGTTTGTGTGGGATGCTCTACCAGGTTCATTTCAGTCCTAGCCATACAAAGGGCACTAAGCATAGAGTGTGAAAACTGAGTTTCCTTGAGAGCTGCTTGGAAGCCTGATGGTGTGTGAAGTTAGTGAGCCAAATGGAGTTGTTCTCCCACAAGAACCACTCGGCTGATCCTTCTTCAATATGCCCTTCACCAACATGCAGTGTTTCCTTGATTGAATTAGCTCTCACACCAATATTTGCGTCTAGAGCCTTTGCATTGAGGGCTATCTGAAAACGGCTGTGGCGCTGAAGTTGCCTGTGAATGTGGAGTTGGTGGCATGTGAAACCCGCATGTGGAGCATTCGTTTGTGTGGGATGCTCTACCAGGTTCATTCCTTGATAATGCATTCAAAGGGCACTAAGCATAGAGTGTGAAAACTGAGTTTCCTTGAGAGCTGCTTGGAAGCCTGATGGTGTGTGAAGTTAGTGAGCCAAATGGAGTTGTTCTCCCACAAGAACCACTCGGCTGATCCTTCTTCAATATGCCCTTCACCAACATGCAGTGTTTCCTTGATTGAATTAGCTCTCACACCAATATTTGCCTCTAGAGCCTTTGCATTGAGGGCTATCTGAAAACGGCTGTGGCGCTGAAGTTGCCTGTGAATATGGAGTTAGTGGCATGTGAAACCCGCATGTGGAGCATTCGTTTGTGTGGGATGCTCTACCAGGTTCATTCCTAGATAATGCACTCAAAGGGCACTAAGCATAGAGTGTGAAAACTGAGTTTCCTTGAGAGCTGCTTGGAAGCCTGATGGTGTGTGAAGTTAGTGAGCCAAATGGAGTTGTTCTCCCACAAGAACCACTCGGCTGATCCTTCTTCAATATGCCCTTCACCAACATGCAGTGTTTCCTTGATTGAATTAGCTCTCACACCAATATTTGCGTCTAGAGCCTTTGCATTGGGGACTATCTGAAAACGGCTGTGGCGCTGAAGTTGCCTGTGAATGTGGAGTTGGTGGCATGTGAAACCCGCATGTGGAGCATTCGTTTGTGTGGGATGCTCTACCAGGTTCATTCCTAGATAATGCACTCAAAGGGCACTAAGCATAGAGTGTGAAAACTGAGTTTCCTTGAGAGCTGCTTGGAAGCCTGATGGTGTGTGAAGTTAGTGAGCCAAATGGAGTTGTTCTCCCACAAGAACCACTCGGCTGATCCTTCTTCAATATGCCCTTCACCAACATGCAGTGTTTCCTTGATTGAATTAGCTCTCACACCAATATTTGCGTCTAGAGCCTTTGCATTGAGGGCTATCTGAAAACGGCTGTGGCGCTGAAGTTGCCTGTGAATGTGGAGTTGGTGGCATGTGAAACCCGCATGTGGAGCATTCGTTTGTGTGGGATGCTGACCAAGCTTCATTTCAGTCCTAGGCACTCAAAGGGCACTAAGCATAGAGTGTGAAAACTGAGTTTCCTTGAGAGCTGCTTGGAAGCCTGATGGTGTGTGAAGTTAGTGAGCCAAATGGAGTTGTTCTCCCACAAGAACCACTCGGCTGATCCTTCTTCAATATGCCCTTCACCAACATGCAGTGTTTCCTTGATTGAATTAGCTCTCACACCAATATTTGCGTCTAGAGCCTTTGCATTGAGGGCTATCTGAAAACGGCTGTGGCGCTGAAGTTGCCTGTGAATGTGGAGTTGGTGGCATGTGAAACCCGCATGTGGAGCATTCGTTTGTGTGGGATGCTCTACCAGGTTCATTCCTAGATAATGCACTCAAAGGGCACTAAGCATAGAGTGTGAAAACTGAGTTTCCTTGAGAGCTGCTTGGAAGCCTGATGGTGTGTGAAGTTAGTGAGCCAAATGGAGTTGTTCTCCCACAAGAACCACTCGGCTGATCCTTCTTCAATATGCCCTTCACCAACATGCAGTGTTTCCTTGATTGAATTAGCTCTCACACCAATATTTGCGTCTAGAGCCTTTGCATTGAGGGCTATCTGAAAACGGCTGTGGCGCTGAAGTTGCCTGTGAATGTGGAGTTGGTGGCATGTGAAACCCGCATGTGGAGCATTCGTTTGTGTGGGATGCTCTACCAGGTTCATTCCTAGATAATGCACTCAAAGGGCACTAAGCATAGAGTGTGAAAACTGAGTTTCCTTGAGAGCTGCTTGGAAGCCTGATGGTGTGTGAAGTTAGTGAGCCAAATGGAGTTGTTCTCCCACAAGAACCACTCGGCTGATCCTTCTTCAATATGCCCTTCACCAACATGCAGTGTTTCCTTGATTGAATTAGCTCTCACACCAATATTTGCGTCTAGAGCCTTTGCATTGAGGGCTATCTGAAAACGGCTGTGGCGCTGAAGTTGCCTGTGAATGTGGAGTTAGTGGCATGTGAAACCCGCATGTGGAGCATTCGTTTGTGTGGGATGCTCTACCAGGTTCATTCCTAGATAATGCACTCAAAGGGCACTAAGCATAGAGTGTGAAAACTGAGTTTCCTTGAGAGCTGCTTGGAAGCCTGATGGTGTGTGAAGTTAGTGAGCCAAATGGAGTTGTTCTCCCACAAGAACCACTCGGCTGATCCTTCTTCAATATGCCCTTCACCAACATGCAGTGTTTCCTTGATTGAATTAGCTCTCACACCAATATTTGCGTCTAGAGCCTTTGCATTGAGGGCTATCTGAAAATGGCTGTCGCGCTGAAGTTGCCTGTGAATGTGGAGTTAGTGGCATGTGAAACCCGCATGTGGAGCATTCGTTTCTGTGGGATGCTCTACCAGGTTCATTCCTAGATAATGCACTCAAAGGGCACTAAGCATAGAGTGTGAAAACTGAGTTTCCTTGAGAGCTGCTTGGAAGCCTGATGGTGTGTGAAGTTAGTGAGCCAAATGGAGTTGTTCTCCCACAAGAACCACTCGGCTGATCCTTCTTCAATATGCCCTTCACCAACATGCAGTGTTTCCTTGATTGAATTAGCTCTCACACCAATATTTGCGTCTAGAGCCTTTGCATTGAGGGCTATCTGAAAACGGCTGTGGCGCTGAAGTTGCCTGTGAATGTGGAGTTGGTGGCATGTGAAACCCGCATGTGGAGCATTCGTTTGTGTGGGATGCTCTACCAGGTTGATTTCAGTGCTAGCCATACAAAGGGCACTAAGCATAGAGTGTGAAAACTGAGTTTCCTTGAGAGCTGCTTGGAAGCCTGATGGTGTGTGAAGTTAGTGAGCAAAATGGAGTTGTTCTCCCACAAGAACCACTCGGCTGATCCTTCTTCAATATGCCCTTCACCAACATGCAGTGTTTCCTTGATTGAATTAGCTCTCACACCAATATTTGCGTCTAGAGCCTTTGCATTGAGGGCTATCTGAAAACGGCTGTGGCGCTGAAGTTGCCTGTGAATGTGGAGTTGGTGGCATGTGAAACCCGCCTGTGGAGCATTCGTATGTGTGGGATGCTCTACCAGGTTCATTCCTTGATAATGCATTCAAAGGGCACTAAGCATAGAGTGTGAAAACTGAGTTTCCTTGAGAGCTGCTTGGAAGCCTGATGGTGTGTGAAGTTAGTGAGCCAAATGGAGTTGTTCTCCCACAAGAACCACTCGGCTGATCCTTCTTCAATATGCCCTTCACCAACATGCAGTGTTTCCTTGATTGAATTAGCTCTCACACCAATATTTGCGTCTAGAGCCTTTGCATTGAGGGCTATCTGAAAACGGCTGTGGCGCTGAAGTTGCCTGTGAATATGGAGTTAGTGGCATGTGAAACCCGCATGTGGAGCATTCGTTTGTGTGGGATGCTCTACCAGGTTCATTCCTAGATAATGCACTCAAAGGGCACTAAGCATAGAGTGTGAAAACTGAGTTTCCTTGAGAGCTGCTTGGAAGCCTGATGGTGTGTGAAGTTAGTGAGCCAAATGGAGTTGTTCTCCCACAAGAACCACTCGGCTGATCCTTCTTCAATATGCCCTTCACCAACATGCAGTGTTTCCTTGATTGATGAATTAGCTCTCACACCAATATTTGCGTCTAGAGCCTTTGCATTGGGGACTATCTGAAAACGGCTGTGGCGCTGAAGTTGCCTGTGAATGTGGAGTTGGTGGCATGTGAAACCCGCATGTGGAGCATTCGTTTGTGTGGGATGCTCTACCAGGTTCATTCCTAGATAATGCACTCAAAGGGCACTAAGCATAGAGTGTGAAAACTGAGTTCCTTGAGAGCTGCTTGGAAGCCTGATGGTGTGTGAAGTTAGTGAGCAAATGGAGTTGTTCTCCCACAAGAACCACTCGCTGATCCTTCTTCAATATGCCCTTCACCAACATGCAGTGTTTCCTTGATTGAATTAGCTCTCACACCAATATTGCGTCTAGAGCCTTTGCATTGAGGGCTATCTGAAACGGCTGTGGCGCTGAAGTTGCCTGTGAATGTGGAGTTGGTGGCATGTGAAACCCGCATGTGGAGCATTCGTTTGTGTGGGATGCTGACCAAGCTTCATTTCAGTCCTAGGCACTCAAAGGGGCACTAAGCATAGAGTGTGAAAACTGAGTTTCCTTGAGAGCTGCTTGGAAGCCTGATGGTGTGTGAAGTTAGTGAGCCAAATGGAGTTGTTCTCCACAAGAACCACTCGGGCTGATCCTTCTTCAATATGCCCTTCACCAACATGCAGTGTTTCCTTGATTGAATTAGCTCTCACACCAATATTTGCGTCTAGAGCCTTTGCATTGAGGGCTATCTGAAAACGGCTGTGGCGCTGAAGTTGCCTGTGAATGTGGAGTTGGGTGGCATGTGAAACCCGCATGTGGAGCATTCGTTTGTGTGGGATGCTCTACCAGGTTCATTCCTAGATAATGCACTCAAAGGACACTAAGCATAGAGTGTGAAAACTGAGTTTCCTTAAGAGCTGCTTGAAGCCTGATGGTGTGTGAAGTTAGTGAGCCAAATGGAGTTGTTCTCCCACAAGAACCACTCGGCTGATCCTTCTTCAATATGCCCTTCACCAACATGCAGTGTTTGCTTGATTGAATTAGCTCTCACACCAATATTTGCGTCTAGAGCCTTTGCATTGAGGGCTATCTGAAAACAGCTGTGGCGCTGAAGTTGCCTGTGAATGTGGAGTTGGTGGCAATGTGAAACCCGCATGTGGAGCATTCGTTTGTGTGGGATGCTCTACCAGGTTCATTTCAGTCCTAGCCATACAAAGGGCACTAAGCATAGAG
The DNA here is from genome assembly GCF_030435755.1 of Ochotona princeps. NCBI lineage: Eukaryota > Metazoa > Chordata > Mammalia > Lagomorpha > Ochotonidae > Ochotona > Ochotona princeps. Next base: position 9,036 of record NW_026696343.1, on the reverse strand, counting down.
TGTGAAAACTGAGTTTCCTTGAGAGCTGCTTGGAAGCCTGATGGTGTGTGAAGTTAGTGAGCCAAATGGAGTTGTTCTCCCACAAGAACCACTCGGCTGATCCTTCTTCAATATGCCCTTCACAACATGCAGTGTTTCCTTGATTGAATTAGCTCTCACACCAATATTTGCGTCTAGAGCTTTGCATTGAGGGCTATCTGAAAACGGCTGTGGCGCTGAAGTTGCCTGTGAATGTGGAGTTGGTGGCATGTGAAACCCGCATGTGGAGCATTCGTTTGTGTGGGATGCTCTACCAGGTTCATTCCTTGATAATGCATTCAAAGGGCACTAAGCATAGAGTGTGAAAACTGAGTTTCCTTGAGAGCTGCTTGGAAGCCTGATGGTGTGTGAAGTTAGTGAGCCAAATGGAGTTGTTCTCCCACAAGAACCACTCGGCTGATCCTTCTTCAATATGCCCTTCACCAACATGCAGTGTTTCCTTGATTGAATTAGCTCTCACACCAATATTTGCGTCTAGAGCCTTTGCATTGAGGGCTATCTGAAAACGGCTGTGGCGCTGAAGTTGCCTGTGAATATGGAGTTAGTGGCATGTGAAACCCGCATGTGGAGCATTCGTTTGTGTGGGATGCTCTACCAGGTTCATTCCTAGATAATGCACTCAAAGGGCACTAAGCATAGAGTGTGAAAACTGAGTTTCCTTGAGAGCTGCTTGGAAGCCTGATGGTGTGTGAAGTTAGTGAGCCAAATGGAGTTGTTCTCCCACAAGAACCACTCGGCTGATCCTTCTTCAATATGCCCTTCACCAACATGCAGTGTTTCCTTGATTGAATTAGCTCTCACACCAATATTTGCGTCTAGAGCCTTTGCATTGGGGACTATCTGAAAACGGCTGTGGCGCTGAAGTTGCCTGTGAATGTGGAGTTGGTGGCATGTGAAACCCGCATGTGGAGCATTCGTTTGTGTGGGATGCTCTACCAGGTTCATTCCTAGATAATGCACTCAAAGGGCACTAAGCATAGAGTGTGAAAACTGAGTTTCCTTGAGAGCTGCTTGGAAGCCTGATGGTGTGTGAAGTTAGTGAGCCAAATGGAGTTGTTCTCCCACAAGAACCACTCGGCTGATCCTTCTTCAATATGCCCTTCACCAACATGCAGTGTTTCCCTTGATTGAATTAGCTCTCACACCAATATTTGCGTCTAGAGCCTTTGCATTGAGGGCTATCTGAAAACGGCTGTGGCGCTGAAGTTGCCTGTGAATGTGGAGTTGGTGGCATGTGAAACCCGCATGTGGAGCATTCGTTTGTGTGGGATGCTCTACCAGGTTCATTCCTAGATAATGCACTCAAAGGACACTAAGCATAGAGTGTGAAAACTGAGTTCCTTGAGAGCTGCTTGGAAGCCTGATGGTGTGTGAAGTTAGTGAGCCAAATGGAGTTGTTCTCCACAAGAACCACTCGGCTGATCCTTCTTCAATATGCCCTTCACCAACATGCAGTGTTTCCTTGATTGAATTAGCTCTCACACCAATATTTGCGTCTAGAGCCTTTGCATTGAGGGCTATCTGAAACGGCTGTGGCGCTGAAGTTGCCTGTGAATGTGGAGTTGGTGGCATGTGAAACCCGCATGTGGAGCATTCGTTTGTGTGGGATGCTCTACCAGGTTCATTCCTAGATAATGCACTCAAAGGACACTAAGCATAGAGTGTGAAAACTGAGCTTCCTTAAGAGCTGCTTGGAAGCCTGATGGTGTGTGAAGTTAGTGAGCCAAATGGAGTTGTTCTCCCACAAGAACCACTCGGCTGATCCTTCTTCAATATGCCCTTCACCAACATGCAGTGTTTCCTTGATTGAATTAGCTCTCACACCAATATTTGCGTCTAGAGCCTTTGCATTGAGGGCTATCTGAAAACGGCTGTGGCGCTGAAGTTGCCTGTGAATGTGGAGTTGGTGGCATGTGAAACCGCATGTGGAGCATCCTTTGTGTGGGATGCTTACCAAGCTTCATAACAGTCCTGGGCACACAAAGAGCACTAAGCATAGAGTGTGAAAACTGAGTTTCCTTGAGAGCTGCTTGGAAGCCTGATGGTGTGTGAAGTTAGTGAGCCAAATGGAGTTGTTCTCCCACAAGAACCACTCGGCTGATCCTTCTTCAATATGCCCTTCACCAACATGCAGTGTTTCCTTGATTGAATTAGCTCTCACACCAATATTTGCGTCTAGAGCCTTTGCATTGAGGGCTATCTGAAAACGGCTGTGGCGCTGAAGTTGCCTGTGAATGTGGAGTTGGTGGCATGTGAAACCCGCATGTGGAGCATTCGTTTGTGTGGGATGCTCTACCAGGTTCATTCCTAGATAATGCACTCAAAGGGCACTAAGCATAGAGTGTGAAAACTGAGTTTCCTTGAGAGCTGCTTGGAAGCCTGATGGTGTGTGAAGTTAGTGAGCCAAATGGAGTTGTTCTCCCACAAGAACCACTCGGCTGATCCTTCTTCAATATGCCCTTCACCAACATGCAGTGTTTCCTTGATTGAATTAGCTCTCACACCATTATTTGCGTCTAGAGCCTTTGCATTGAGGGCTATCTGAAAACGGCTGTGGCGCTGAAGTTGCCTGTGAATGTGGAGTTGGTGGCATGTGAAACCCGCATGTGGAGCATTCGTTTGTGTGGGATGCTCTACCAGGTTCATTCCTAGATCCTGCACTCAAAGGGCACTAAGCATAGAGTGTGAAAACTGAGTTTCCTTGAGAGCTGCTTGGAAGCCTGATGGTGTGTGAAGTTAGTGAGCCAAATGGAGTTGTTCTCCCACAAGAACCACTCGGCTGATCCTTCTTCAATATGCCCTTCACCAACATGCAGTGTTTCCTTGATTGAATTAGCTCTCACACCATATTTGCGTCTAGAGCCTTTGCATTGAGGGCTATCTGAAAACGGCTGTGGCGCTGAAGTTGCCTGTGAATGTGGAGTTGGTGGCATGTGAAACGCGCATGTGGAGCATTCGTTTGTGTGGGATGCTCTACCAGGTTCATTTCAGTCCGAGCCATACAAGGGCACTAAGCATAGAGCGTGAAACCTGAGTTTCCTTGAGAGCTGCTTGGAAGCACTGATGGTGTGTGAAGTTAGTGAGCAAATGGAGTTGTTCTCCACAAGAACCACTCGGCTGATCCTCTTCAATATGCCCTTCACCAACATGCAGTGTTTCCTTGATTGAATTAGCTCTCACACCAATATTTGCGTCTAGAGCCTTTGCATTGAGGGCTATCTGAAAACGGCTGTGGCGCTGAAGTTGCCTGTGAATGTGGAGTTGGTGGCATGTGAAACCCGCATGTGGAGCATTCGTTTGTGTGGGATGCTCTACCAGGTTCATTTCAGTCCTAGCCATACAATGGGCACTAAGCATAGAGTGTGAAAACTGAGTTTCCTGAGAGCTGCTTGGAAGCCTGATGGTGTGTGAAGTTAGTGAGCCAAATTGAGTTGTTCTCCACAAGAACCACTCGGCTGATCCTTCTTCAATATGCCCTTCACCAACATGCAGTGTTTCCTTGATTGAATTAGCTCTCACACCAATATTTGCGTCTAGAGCCTTTGCATTGGGGGCTATCTGAAAACGGCTGTGGCGCTGAAGTTGCCTGTGAATGTGGAGTTGGTGGCATGTGAAACCCGCATGTGGAGCATTCGTTTGTGTGGGATGCTCTACCAGGTTCATTCCTAGATAATGCACTCAAAGGGCACTAAAGCATAGAGTGTGAAAACTGAGTTTCCTTGAGAGCTGCTTGGAAGCCTGATGGTGTGTGAAGTTAGTGAGCCAAATGGAGTTGTTCTCCACAAGAACCACTCGGCTGATCCTTCTTCAATATGCCCTTCACCAACATGCAGTGTTTCCTTGATTGAATTAGCTCTCACACCAATATTTGCGTCTAGAGCCTTTGCATTGAGGGCTATCTGAAAACGGCTGTGGCGCTGAAGTTGCCTGTGAATGTGGAGTTGGTGGCATGTGAAACCCGCATGTGGAGCATTCGTTTGTGTGGGATGCTCTACCAGGTTCATTCCTAGATAATGCACTCAAAGGGCACTAAGCATAGAGTGTGAAAACTGAGTTTCCTTGAGAGCTGTTTGGAAGCCTGATGGTGTGTGAAGTTAGTGAGCCAAATGGAGTTGTTCTCCCACAAGAACCACTCGGCTGATCCTTCTTCATACGCCCTTCACCAACATGCAGGGTTTCCTTGATTGAATTAGCTCTCACACAATATTTGCGTCTAGAGCCTTTGCATTGAGGGCTATCTGAAAACGGCTGTGGCGCTGAAGTTGCCTGTGAATGTGGAGTTGGTGGCATGTGAAACCCGCATGTGGAGCATTCGTTTGTTTGGGATGCTCTACCAGGTTCATTTCAGTCCTAGCCATACAAAGGGCACTAAGCATAGAGTGTGAAAACTGAGTTTCCTTGAGAGCTGCTTGAAGCCTGATGGTGTGTGAAGTTAGTGAGCCAATGGAGTTGTTCTCCCACAAGAACCACTCGGCTGATCCTTCTTCAATATGCCCTTCACCAACATGCAGTGTTTCCTTGATTGAATTAGCTCTCACACCAATATTTGCGTCTAGAGCCTTTGCATTGAGGGCTATCTGAAAACGGCTGTGGCGCTGAAGTTGCCTGTGAATGTGGAGTTGGTGGCATGTGAAACCCGCATGTGGAGCATTCGTTTGTGTGGGATGCTGACCAACTTCATTTCAGTCCTAGGCACTCAAAGGGCACTAAGCATAGAGTGTGAAAACTGAGTTTCCTTGAGAGCTGCTTGGAAGCCTGATGGTGTGTGAAGTTAGTGAGCCAAATGGAGTTGTTCTCCCACAAGAACCACTCGGCTGATCCTTCTTCAATATGCCCTTCACCAACATGCAGTGTTTCCTTGATTGAATTAGCTCTCACACCAATATTTGCGTCTAGAGCCTTTGCATTGAGGGCTATCTGAAAACGGCTGTGGCGCTGAAGTTGCCTGTGAATGTGGAGTTGGTGGCATGTGAAACCCGCATGTGGAGCATTCGTTTGTGTGGGATGCTCTAACAGGTTCATTCCTAGATAATGCACTCAAAGGGCACTAAGCATAGAGTGTGAAAACTGAGTTCCTTGAGAGCTGCTTGGAAGCCTGATGGTGTGTGAAGTTAGTGAGCCAAATGGAGTTGTTCTCCCACAAGAACCACTCGGCTGATCCTTCTTCAATATGCCCTTCACAACATGCAGTGTTTCCTTGATTGAATTAGCTCTCACACCAATATTTGCGTCTAGAGCCTTTGCATTGAGGGCTATCTGAAAACGTGCTGTGGCGCTGAAGTTGCCTGTGAATGTGGAGTTGGTGGCATGTGAAACCCGCATGTGGAGCATTCGTTTGTGTGTGGATGCTCTACCAGGTTCATTCTAGATAATGCACTCAAAGGGCACTAAGCATAGAGTGTGAAAACTGAGTTTCCTTGAGAGCTGCTTGGAAGCCTGATGGTGTGTGAAGTTAGTGAGCCAAATGGAGTTGTTCTCCCACAAGAACCACTCGGCTGATCCTTCTTCAATATGCCCTTCACCAACATGCAGTGTTTCCTTGATTGAATTAGCTCTCACACCAATATTTGCGTCTAGAGCCTTTGCATTGAGGGCTATCTGAAAACGGCTGTGGCGCTGAAGTTGCCTGTGAATGTGGAGTTGGTGGCATGTGAAACCCGCATGTGGAGCATTCGTTTATGTGGGATGCTCTCCAAGCTTCATTTCAGTCCTAGGCACTCAAAGGGCACTAAGCATAGAGTGTGAAAACTGAGTTTCCTTGAGAGCTGCTTGGAAGCCTGATGGTGTGTGAAGTTAGTGAGCAAAATGGAGTTGTTCTCCACAAGAACCACTCGGCTGATCCTTCTTCATATGCCCTTCACCAACATGCAGTGTTTCCTTGATTGAATTAGCTCTCACACCATTATTTGCGTCTAGAGCCTTTGCATTGAGGGCTATCTGAAAACGGCTGTGGCGCTGAAGTTGCCTGTGAATGTGGAGTTGGTGGCATGTGAAACCCGCATGTGGAGCATTCGTTTGTGTGGGATGCTCTACCAGGTTCATTCTAGATAATGCACTCAAAGGGCACTAAGCATAGAGTGTGAAAACTGAGTTTCCTTGAGAGCTGTTTGGAAGCCTGATGGTGTGTGAAGTTAGTGAGCCAAATGGAGTTGTTCTCCCACAAGAACCACTCGGCTGATCCTTCTTCAATATGCCCTTCACCAACATGCAGTGTTTCCTTGATTGAATTAGCTCTCACACCAATATTTGCGTCTAGAGCCTTTGCATTGAGGGCTATCTGAAAACGGCTGTGGCGCTGAAGTTGCCTGTGAATGTGGAGTGGGTGGCATGTGAAAACCCGCATGTGGAGCATTCGTTTGTGTGGGATGCTCTACCAGGTTCATTTCAGTCCTAGGCACTCAAAGGGCACTAAGCATAGAGTGTGAAAACTGAGTTTCCTTGAGAGCTGCTTGGAAGCCTGATGGTGTGTGAAGTTAGTGAGCCAAATGGAGTTGTTCTCCCACAAGAACCACTCGGCTGATCCTTCTTCAATATGCCCTTCACCAACATGCAGTGTTTCCTTGATTGAATTAGCTCTCACCACAATATTTGCGTCTAGAGCCTTTGCATTGAGGGCTATCTGAAAACGGCTGTGGCGCTGAAGTTGCCTGTGAATGTGGAGTTGGTGGCATGTGAAACCCGCATGTGGAGCATTCGTTTGTGTGGGATGCTGACCAAGCTTCATTTCAGTCGTGGGCACACAAAGAGCACTAAGCATAGAGTGTGAAAACTGAGTTTCCTTGAGAGCTGCTTGGAAGCCTGATGGTGTGTGAAGTTAGTGAGCCAAATGGAGTTGTTCTCCCACAAGAACCACTCGGCTGATCCTTCTTCAATATGCCCTTCACCAACATGCAGTGTTTCCTTGATTGAATTAGCTCTCACACCAATATTTGCGTCTAGAGACTTTGCATTGAGGGCTATCTGAAAACGGCTGTGGCGCTGAAGTTGCCTGTGAATGTGGAGTTGGTGGCATGTGAAACCCGCATGTGGAGCATTCGTTTGTGTGGGATGCTCTACCAGGTTCATTCCTAGATAATGCACTCAAAGGGCACTAAGCATAGAGTGTGAAAACTGAGTTTCCTTGAGAGCTGCTTGGAAGCCTGATGGTGTGCGAAGTTAGTGAGCCAAATGGAGTTGTTCTCCCACAAGAACCACTCGGCTGATCCTTCTTCAATATGCCCTTCACCAACATGCAGTGTTTCCTTGATTGAATTAGCTCTCACATCAATATTTGCGTCTAGAGCCTTTGCATTGAGGGCTATCTGAAATCGGCTGTGGCGCTGAAGTTGCCTGTGAATGCGGAGTTGGTGGCATGTGAAACCCGCATGTGGAGCATTCGTTTGAGTGGGAATGCTCTACCAGGATCATTCAGTCTAGGCATACACAAGGGCACTAAGCATAGAGTGTGAAAACTGAGTTTCCTTGAGAGCTGCTTGGAAGCCTGATGGTGTGTGAAGTTAGTGAGCCAAATGGAGTTGTTCTCCCACAAGAAACCACTCGGCTGATCCTTCTTCAATATGCCCTTCACCAACATGCAGTGTTTCCTTGATTGACTTAGCTCTCACACCAATATTTGCGTCTAGAGCCTTTGCATTGAGGGCTATCTGAAAACGGCTGTGGCGCTGAAGTTGCCTGTGAATGTGGAGTTGGTGGCATGTGAAAACCGCATGTGGAGCATTCGTTTGTGTGGGATGCTCTACCAGGTTCATTCCTAGATAATGCACTCAAAGGGCAACTAAGCATAGAGTGTGAAAACTGAGTTTCTTGAGAGCTGCTTGGAAGCCTGATGGTGTGTGAAGTTAGTGAGCCAAATTGAGTTGTTCTCCCACAAGAACCACTCGGCTGATCCTTCTTCAATATGCCCCTTCACCAACATGCAGTGTTTCCTTGATTGAATTAGCTCTCACACCAATATTTGCTTCTAGAGCCTTTGCATTGAGGGCTATCTGAAAACGGCTGTGGCGCTGAAGTTGCCTGTGAATGTGGAGTTGGGTGCATGTGAAACCCGCATGTGGAGCATTCGTTTGTGTGGGATGCTCTACCAGGTTCATTCCTAGATAATGCACTCAAAGGGCACTAAGCATAGAGTGTGAAAACTGAGTTTCCTTGAGAGCTGTTTGGAAGCCTGATGGTGTGTGAAGTTAGTGAGCCAAATGGAGTTGTTCTCCCACAAGAACCACTCGCTGATCTTCTTCAAAATGCCCTTCACCAACATGCAGGGTTTCCTTGATTGAATTAGCTCTCACACCAATATTTGCGTCTAGAGCCTTTGCATTGGGGGCTATCTGAAAACGGCTGTGGCGCTGAAGTTGCCTGTGAATGTGGAGTTGGTGGCATGTGAAACCCGCATGTGGAGCATTCGTTTGTTTGGGATGCTCTACCAGGTTCATTTCAGTCCTAGCCATACAAAGGGCACTAAGCATAGAGTGTGAAAACTGAGTTTCCTTGAGAGCTGCTTGGAAGCCTGATGGTGTGTGAAGTTAGTGAGCCAAATGGAGGTTGTTCTCCCACAAGAACCACTCGGCTGATCCTTCTTCAATATGCCCTTCACCAACATGCAGTGTTCCTTGATTGAATTAGCTCTCACACCAATATTTGCGTCTAGAGCCTTTGCATTGAGGGCTATCTGAAAACGGCTGTGGCGCTGAAGTTGCTGTGAATGTGGAGTTGGTGCATGTGAAACCCGCATGTGGAGCATTCGTTTGTGTGGGATGCTCTACCAGGTTCATTCCTAGATAATGCACTCAAAGGGCACTAAGCATAGAGTGTGAAAACTGAGTTTCCTTGAGAGCTGCTTGGAAGCCTGATGGTGTGTGAAGTTAGTGAGCCAAATGGAGTTGTTCTCCACACAAGAACCACTCGGCTGATCCTTCTTCAATATGCCCTTCACCAACATGCAGTGTTTCCTTGATTGAATTAGCTCTCACACCAATATTTGCGTCTAGAGCCTTTGCATTA
>NW_026696342.1:0-38786 GCF_030435755.1 Ochotona princeps | reverse complement strand
TGCTTAGTGCCCTTTGAGTGCCTAGGACTGAAATGAAGCTTGGTCAGCATCCCACACAAACGAATGCTCCACATGCGGGTTTCACATGCCACCAACTCCACATTCACAGGCAACTTCAGCGCCACAGCCGTTTTCAGATAGCCCTCAATGCAAAGGCTCTAGACGCAAATATTGGTGTGAGAGCTAATTCAATCAAGGAAACACTGCATGTTGGTGAAGGGCATATTGAAGAAGGATCAGCCGAGTGGTTCTTGTGGGAGAACAAATCCATTTGGCTCACTAACTTCACACACCATCAGGCTTCCAAGCAGCTCTCAAGGAAACTCAGTTTTCACACTCTATGCTTAGTGCCCTTTGAGTGCCTAGGACTGAAATGAAGCTTGGTCAGCATCCCACACAAACGAATGCTCCACATGCGGGTTTCACATGCCACCAACTCCACATTCACAGGCAACTTCAGCGCCACAGCCGTTTTCAGATAGCCCTCAATGCAAAGGCTCTAGACGCAAATATTGGTGTGAGAGCTAATTCAATCAAGGAAACACTGCATGTTGGTGAAGGGCATATTGAAGAAGAATCAGCAGAGCGGTTCTTGTGGGAGAACAACTCCATTTGGCTCACTAACTTCACACACCATCAGGCTTCCAAGCCACTCTCAAGGAAACTCAGTTTTCACACTCTATGCTTAGTGCCCTTTGAGTGCATTATCTAGGAATGAACCTGGTAGAGCATCCCACACAAACGAATGCTCCACATGCGGGTTTCACATGCCACCAACTCCACATTCACAGGCAACTTCAGTGCCACAGCCGTTTTCAGATAGCCCTCAATGCAAAGGCTCTAGATGCAAATATTGGTGTGAGAGCTAATTCAATCAAGGAAACACTGCATGTTGGTGAAGGGCATATTGAAGAAGAAGCAGCCGAGTGGTTCTTGTGGGAGAACAACTCCATTTGGCTCACTAACTTCACACACCATCAGGCTTCCAAGCAGCTCTCAAGGAAACTCAGTTTTCACACTCTATGCTTAGTGTCCTTTGAGTGCATTATCTAGGAATGAACCTGGTAGAGCATCCCACACAAACGAATGCTACACATGCGGGTTTCACATGCCACCAACTCCACATTCACAGGCAACTTCATTGCCACAGCCGTTTTCAGATAGCCCTCAATGGAAAGGCTCTAGACGCAAATATTGGTGTGAGAGCTAATTCAATCAAGGAAACACTGCATGTTGGTGAAGGGCATATTGAAGAAGGATCAGCCGAGTGGTTCTTGTGGGAGAACAACTCCATTTGGCTCACTAACTTCACACACCATCAGGCTTCCAAGCAGCTCTCAAGGAAACTCAGTTTTCACACTCTATGCTTAGTGCCCTTTGAGTGCCTAGGACTGAAATGAAGCTTGGTCAGCATCGCACACAAACGAATGCTCCACATGCGGGTTTCACATGCCACCAACTCACATTCTCAGGCAACTTCAGCGCCACAGCCGTTTTCAGATAGCCCTCAATGCAAAGGCTCTAGACGCAAATATTGGTGTGAGAGCTAATTCAATCAAGGAAACACTGCATGTTGGTGAAGGGCATATTGAAGAAGAATCAGCCGAGTGGTTCTTGTGGGAGAACAACTCCATTTGGCTCACTAACTTCACACACCATCAGGCTTCCAAGCCACTCTCAAGGAAACAGTTTTCACACTCTATGCTTAGTGCCCTTTGAGTGCATTATCTAGGAATGAACCTGGTAGAGCATCCCACAAAAACGAATGCTCCACATGCGGGTTTCACATGCCACCAACTCCACATTCACAGGCAACTTCAGTGCCACAGCCGTTTTCAGATATCCCTCAATGCAAAGGCTCTAGATGCAAATATTGGTGTGAGAGCTAATTCAATCAAGGAAAACACTGCATGTTGGTGAAGGGCATATTGAAGAAGGATCAGCCGAGTGGTTCTTGTGGGAGAACAACTCCATTTGGCTCACTAACTTCACACACCATCAGGCTTCCAAGCAGCTCTCAAGGAAACTCAGTTTTCACACTCTATGCTTAGTGCCCTTTGAGTGCATTATCTAGGAATGAACCTGGTAGAGCATCCCACACAAACGAATGCTCCACATGCGGGTTTCACATGCCGCCAACTCCACATTCACAGGCAACTTCAGCGCCACAGCCGTTTTCAGATAGCCCTCAATGCAAAGGCTCTAGACGCAAATATTGGTGTGAGAGCTAATTCAATCAAGGAAACACTGCATGTTCGTGAAGGGCATATTGAAGAAGAATCAGCCGAGTGGTTCTTGTGGGAGAACAACTCCATTTGGCTTACTAACTTCACACACCATCAGGCTTCCAAGCAGCTCTCAAGGAAACTCAGTTTTCACACTCTATGCTTAGTGCCGTTTGAGTGCATTATCTAGGAATGAACTTGGTAGAGCATCCCACAAAAAAGAATGCTCCACATGCGGGTTTCACATGCCACCAACTCCACATTCACAGGCAACTTCAGAGCCACAGCCTTTTTCAGATAAGCCTCAATGCAAAGGCTCTAGACGCAAATATTGGTGTGAGAGCTAATTCAATCAAGGAAACACTGCATGTTGGTGAAGGGCATATTGAAGAAGGATCAGCCGAGTGGTTCTTGTGGGAGAACAACTCCATTTGGCTTACTAACTTCACACACCATCAGGCTTCCAAGCAGCTCTCAATTAAACTTAGTTTTCACACTCTATGCTTAGTGCCCTTTTTGTGCCTAGGACTGAAATGAAGCTTGGTGAGTATCCCACACAAACGAATGCTCCACATGCGGGTTTCACATGCCACCAACTACACATTCGCAGGCAACTTCAGCGCCACAGCCGTTTTCAGATAGCTCTCAATGCAAAGGCTCTAGATGCAAATATTGGTGTGAGAGCTAATTCAATCAAGGAAACACTGCATGTTGGTGAAGGGCATATTGAAGAAGAAGCAGCCGAGTGGTTCTTGTGGGAGAACAACTCCATTTGGCTCACTAACTTCACACACCATCAGGCTTCCAAGCAGCTCTCAAGGAAACTCAGTTTTCACACTCTATGCTTAGTGCCCTTTGAGTGCCTAGGACTGAAATGAAGCTTGGTCAGCATCCCACACAAACGAATGCTCCACATGCGGGTTTCACATGCCACCAACTCCACATTCTCAGGCAACTTCAGCGCCACAGCCGTTTTCAGATAGCCCTCAATGCAAAGGCTCTAGACACAAATATTGGTGTGAGAGCTAATTCAATCAAGGAAACACTGCATGTTGGTGAAGGGCATATTGAAGAAGAATCAGCCGAGTGGTTCTTGTGGGAGAACAACTCCATTTGGCTCACTAACTTCACACACCATCAGGCTTCCAAGCAGCTCTCAAGGAAACTCAGTTTTCACACTCTATGCTTAGTGCCCTTTGAGTGCCTAGGACTGAAATGAAGCTTGGTCAGCATCCCACACAAATGAATGCTCCACATGCGGGTTTCACATGCCACCAACTCCACATTCACAGGCAACTTCAGTGCCACAGCCGTTTTCAGATAGCTTTCAATGCAAAGGCTCTAGACGCAAATATTGGTGTGAGAGCGACTTCAATCAAGGAAACACTGCATGTTGGTGAAGGGCATATTGAAGAAGGATCAGCCGAGTGGTTCTTGTGGGAGAACAACTCCATTTGGCTCACTAACTTCACACACCATCAGGCTTCCAAGCAGCTCTCAAGGAAACTCAGTTTTCACACTCTATGCTTAGTGCCCTTTGAGAGCATTATCTAGGAATGAACCTGGTAGAGCATCCCACACAAACGAATGCTCCACATGCGGGTTTCACATGCCACCAACTCCACATTGACAGGCAACTTCAGCGCCACAGCCGTTTTCAGATAGCTCTCAATGCAAAGGCTCTAGACACAAATATTGGTGTGAGAGCTAATTCAATCAAGGAAACACTGCATGTTGGTGAAGGGCATATTGAAGAAGGATCAGCAGAGTGGTTCTTGTGGGAGAACAACTCCATTTGGCTCACTAACTTCACACACCATCAGGCTTCCAAGCAGCTCTCAAGGAAACTCAGTTTTCACACTCTATGCTTAGTGCCCTTTGAGTGCATAATCTAGGAATGAACTTGGTAGAGCATCCCACAAAAACGAATGCTCCAAATGCGGGTTTCACATGCCACCAACTCCACATTCACAGGCAACTTCAGCGCCACAGCCGTTTTCAGATAGCCCTCAATGGAAAGGCTCTAGACGCAAATATTGGTGTGAGAGCTAATTCAATCAAGGAAACACTGCATGTTGGTGAAGGGCATATTGAAGAAGAAGCAGCCGAGTGGTTCTTGTGGGAGAACAACTCCATTTGGCTCACTAAGTTCACACACCATCAGGCTTCCAAGCAGCTCTCAAGGAAACTCAGTTTTCACACTCTATGCTTAGTGCCCTTTGAGTGCCTAGGACTGAAATGAAGCTTGGTCAGCATCGCACACAAACGAATGCTCCACATGCGGGTTTCACATGCCACCAACTCACATTCTCAGGCAACTTCAGCGCCACAGCCGTTTTCAGATAGCCCTCAATGCAAAGGCTCTAGACGCAAATATTGGTGTGAGAGCTAATTCAATCAAGGAAACACTGCATGTTGGTGAAGGGCATATTGAAGAAGAATCAGCCGAGTGGTTCTTGTGGGAGAACAACTCCATTTGGCTCACTAACTTCACACACCATCAGGCTTCCAAGCCACTCTCAAGGAAACAGTTTTCACACTCTATGCTTAGTGCCCTTTGAGTGCATTATCTAGGAATGAACCTGGTAGAGCATCCCACAAAAACGAATGCTCCACATGCGGGTTTCACATGCCACCAACTCCACATTCACAGGCAACTTCAGTGCCACAGCCGTTTTCTGATATCCCTCAATGCAAAGGCTCTAGATGCAAATATTGGTGTGAGAGCTAATTCAATCAAGGAAAACACTGCATGTTGGTGAAGGGCATATTGAAGAAGGATCAGCCGAGTGGTTCTTGTGGGAGAACAACTCCATTTGGCTCACTAACTTCACACACCATCAGGCTTCCAAGCAGCTCTCAAGGAAACTCAGTTTTCACACTCTATGCTTAGTGCCCTTTGAGTGCATTATCTAGGAATGAACCTGGTAGAGCATCCCACACAAACGAATGCTCCACATGCGGGTTTCACATGCCGCCAACTCCACATTCACAGGCAACTTCAGCGCCACAGCCGTTTTCAGATAGCCCTCAATGCAAAGGCTCTAGACGCAAATATTGGTGTGAGAGCTAATTCAATCAAGGAAACACTGCATGTTCGTGAAGGGCATATTGAAGAAGAATCAGCCGAGTGGTTCTTGTGGGAGAACAACTCCATTTGGCTTACTAACTTCACACACCATCAGGCTTCCAAGCAGCTCTCAAGGAAACTCAGTTTTCACACTCTATGCTTAGTGCCGTTTGAGTGCATTATCTAGGAATGAACTTGGTAGAGCATCCCACAAAAAAGAATGCTCCACATGCGGGTTTCACATGCCACCAACTCCACATTCACAGGCAACTTCAGAGCCACAGCCTTTTTCAGATAAGCCTCAATGCAAAGGCTCTAGACGCAAATATTGGTGTGAGAGCTAATTCAATCAAGGAAACACTGCATGTTGGTGAAGGGCATATTGAAGAAGGATCAGCCGAGTGGTTCTTGTGGGAGAACAACTCCATTTGGCTTACTAAGTTCACACACCATCAGGCTTCCAAGCAGCTCTCAATTAAACTTAGTTTTCACACTCTATGCTTAGTGCCCTTTTTGTGCCTAGGACTGAAATGAAGCTTGGTGAGTATCCCACACAAACGAATGCTCCACATGCGGGTTTCACATGCCACCAACTACACATTCGCAGGCAACTTCAGCGCCACAGCCGTTTTCAGATAGCTCTCAATGCAAAGGCTCTAGATGCAAATATTGGTGTGAGAGCTAATTCAATCAAGGAAACACTGCATGTTGGTGAAGGGCATATTGAAGAAGAAGCAGCCGAGTGGTTCTTGTGGGAGAACAACTCCATTTGGCTCACTAACTTCACACACCATCAGGCTTCCAAGCAGCTCTCAAGGAAACTCAGTTTTCACACTCTATGCTTAGTGCCCTTTGAGTGCCTAGGACTGAAATGAAGCTTGGTCAGCATCCCACACAAACGAATGCTCCACATGCGGGTTTCACATGCCACCAACTCCACATTCTCAGGCAACTTCAGCGCCACAGCCGTTTTCAGATAGCCCTCAATGCAAAGGCTCTAGACGCAAATATTGGTGTGAGAGCTAATTCAATCAAGGAAACACTGCATGTTGGTGAAGGGCATATTGAAGAAGAATCAGCCGAGTGGTTCTTGTGGGAGAACAACTCCATTTGGCTCACTAACTTCACACACCATCAGGCTTCCAAGCAGCTCTCAAGGAAACTCAGTTTTCACACTCTATGCTTAGTGCCCTTTGAGTGCCTAGGACTGAAATGAAGCTTGGTCAGCATCCCACACAAATGAATGCTCCACATGCGGGTTTCACATGCCACCAACTCCACATTCACAGGCAACTTCAGTGCCACAGCCGTTTTCAGATAGCTTTCAATGCAAAGGCTCTAGACGCAAATATTGGTGTGAGAGCTAATTCAATCAAGGAAACACTGCATGTTGGTGAAGGGCATATTGAAGAAGGATCAGCCGAGTGGTTCTTGTGGGAGAACAACTCCATTTGGCTCACTAACTTCACACACCATCAGGCTTCCAAGCAGCTCTCAAGGAAACTCAGTTTTCACACTCTATGCTTAGTGCCCTTTGAGAGCATTATCTAGGAATGAACCTGGTAGAGCATCCCACACAAACGAATGCTCCACATGCGGGTTTCACATGCCACCAACTCCACATTCACAGGCAACTTCAGCGCCACAGCCGTTTTCAGATAGCCCTCAATGCAAAGGCTCTAGACGCAAATATTGGTGTGAGAGCTAATTCAATCAAGGAAACACTGCATGTTGGTGAAGGGCATATTGAAGAAGGATCAGCCGAGTGGTTCTTGTGGGAGAACAAATCCATTTGGCTCACTAACTTCACACACCATCAGGCTTCCAAGCAGCTCTCAAGGAAACTCAGTTTTCACACTCTATGCTTAGTGCCCTTTGAGTGCCTAGGACTGAAATGAAGCTTGGTCAGCATCCCACACAAACGAATGCTCCACATGCGGGTTTCACATGCCACCAACTCCACATTCACAGGCAACTTCAGTGCCACAGCCGTTTTCAGATAGCCCTCAATGCAAAGGCTCTAGATGCAAATATTGGTGTGAGAGCTAATTCAATCAAGGAAACACTGCATGTTGGTGAAGGGCATATTGAAGAAGAAGCAGCCGAGTGGTTCTTGTGGGAGAACAACTCCATTTGGCTCACTAACTTCACACACCATCAGGCTTCCAAGCAGCTCTCAAGGAAACTCAGTTTTCACACTCTATGCTTAGTGTCCTTTGAGTGCATTATCTAGGAATGAACCTGGTAGAGCATCCCACACAAACGAATGCTACACATGCGGGTTTCACATGCCACCAACTCCACATTCACAGGCAACTTCATTGCCACAGCCGTTTTCAGATAGCCCTCAATGGAAAGGCTCTAGACGCAAATATTGGTGTGAGAGCTAATTCAATCAAGGAAACACTGCATGTTGGTGAAGGGCATATTGAAGAAGGATCAGCTGAGTGGTTCTTGTGGGAGAACAACTCCATTTGGCTCACTAACTTCACACACCATCAGGCTTCCAAGCAGCTCTCAAGGAAACTCAGTTTTCACACTCTATGCTTAGTGCCCTTTGAATACCTAGGACTGAAATGAAGCTTGGTGAGCATCCCACACAAACGAATGCTCCCCATGCGGGTTTCACATGCCACCAACTCCACATTGACAGGCAACTTCAGCGCCACAGCCGTTTTCAGATAGCTCTCAATGCAAAGGCTCTAGACACAAATATTGGTGTGAGAGCTAATTCAATCAAGGAAACACTGCATGTTGGTGAAGGGCATATTGAAGAAGGATCAGCCGAGTGGTTCTTGTGGGAGAACAACTCCATTTGGCTCACTAACTTCACACACCATCAGGCTTCCAAGCAGCTCTCAAGGAAACTCAGTTTTCACACTCTATGCTTAGTGCCCTTTGAGTGCATAATCTAGGAATGAACTTGGTAGAGCATCCCACAAAAACGAATGCTCCAAATGCGGGTTTCACATGCCACCAACTCCACATTCACAGGCAACTTCAGCGCCACAGCCGTTTTCAGATAGCCCTCAATGCAAAGACTCTAGACGCAAATATTGGTGTGAGAGCTAATTCAATCAAGGAAACACTGCATGTTGGTGAAGGGCATATTGAAGAAGAAGCAGCCGAGTGGTTCTTGTGGGAGAACAACTCCATTTGGCTCACTAAGTTCACACACCATCAGGCTTCCAAGCAGCTCTCAAGGAAACTCAGTTTTCACACTCTATGCTTAGTGCCCTTTGAGTGCCTAGGACTGAAATGAAGCTTGGTCAGCATCGCACACAAACGAATGCTCCACATGCGGGTTTCACATGCCACCAACTCACATTCTCAGGCAACTTCAGCGCCACAGCCGTTTTCAGATAGCCCTCAATGCAAAGGCTCTAGACGCAAATATTGGTGTGAGAGCTAATTCAATCAAGGAAACACTGCATGTTGGTGAAGGGCATATTGAAGAAGAATCAGCCGAGTGGTTCTTGTGGGAGAACAACTCCATTTGGCTCACTAACTTCACACACCATCAGGCTTCCAAGCCACTCTCAAGGAAACAGTTTTCACACTCTATGCTTAGTGCCCTTTGAGTGCATTATCTAGGAATGAACCTGGTAGAGCATCCCACAAAAACGAATGCTCCACATGCGGGTTTCACATGCCACCAACTCCACATTCACAGGCAACTTCAGTGCCACAGCCGTTTTCAGATATCCCTCAATGCAAAGGCTCTAGATGCAAATATTGGTGTGAGAGCTAATTCAATCAAGGAAAACACTGCATGTTGGTGAAGGGCATATTGAAGAAGGATCAGCCGAGTGGTTCTTGTGGGAGAACAACTCCATTTGGCTCACTAACTTCACACACCATCAGGCTTCCAAGCAGCTCTCAAGGAAACTCAATTTTCACACTCTATGCTTAGTGCCCTTTGAGTGCATTATCTAGGAATGAACCTGGTAGAGCATCCCACACAAACGAATGCTCCACATGCGGGTTTCACATGCCGCCAACTCCACATTCACAGGCAACTTCAGCGCCACAGCCGTTTTCAGATAGCCCTCAATGCAAAGGCTCTAGACGCAAATATTGGTGTGAGAGCTAATTCAATCAAGGAAACACTGCATGTTCGTGAAGGGCATATTGAAGAAGAATCAGCCGAGTGGTTCTTGTGGGAGAACAACTCCATTTGGCTTACTAACTTCACACACCATCAGGCTTCCAAGCAGCTCTCAAGGAAACTCAGTTTTCACACTCTATGCTTAGTGCCGTTTGAGTGCATTATCTAGGAATGAACTTGGTAGAGCATCCCACAAAAAAGAATGCTCCACATGCGGGTTTCACATGCCACCAACTCCACATTCACAGGCAACTTCAGAGCCACAGCCTTTTTCAGATAAGCCTCAATGCAAAGGCTCTAGACGCAAATATTGGTGTGAGAGCTAATTCAATCAAGGAAACACTGCATGTTGGTGAAGGGCATATTGAAGAAGGATCAGCCGAGTGGTTCTTGTGGGAGAACAACTCCATTTGGCTTACTAACTTCACACACCATCAGGCTTCCAAGCAGCTCTCAATTAAACTTAGTTTTCACACTCTATGCTTAGTGCCCTTTTTGTGCCTAGGACTGAAATGAAGCTTGGTGAGTATCCCACACAAACGAATGCTCCACATGCGGGTTTCACATGCCACCAACTACACATTCGCAGGCAACTTCAGCGCCACAGCCGTTTTCAGATAGCCCTCAATGCAAAGGCTCTAGATGCAAATATTGGTGTGAGAGCTAATTCAATCAAGGAAACACTGCATGTTGGTGAAGGGCATATTGAAGAAGAAGCAGCCGAGTGGTTCTTGTGGGAGAACAACTCCATTTGGCTCACTAACTTCACACACCATCAGGCTTCCAAGCAGCTCTCAAGGAAACTCAGTTTTCACACTCTATGCTTAGTGCCCTTTGAGTGCCTAGGACTGAAATGAAGCTTGGTCAGCATCCCACACAAACGAATGCTCCACATGCGGGTTTCACATGCCACCAACTCCACATTCTCAGGCAACTTCAGCGCCACAGCCGTTTTCAGATAGCCCTCAATGCAAAGGCTCTAGACGCAAATATTGGTGTGAGAGCTAATTCAATCAAGGAAACACTGCATGTTGGTGAAGGGCATATTGAAGAAGAATCAGCCGAGTGGTTCTTGTGGGAGAACAACTCCATTTGGCTCACTAACTTCACACACCATCAGGCTTCCAAGCCACTCTCAAGGAAACAGTTTTCACACTCTATGCTTAGTGCCCTTTGAGTGCATTATCTAGGAATGAACCTGGTAGAGCATCCCACAAAAACGAATGCTCCACATGCGGGTTTCACATGCCACCAACTCCACATTCACAGGCAACTTCAGTGCCACAGCCGTTTTCAGATATCCCTCAATGCAAAGGCTCTAGATGCAAATATTGGTGTGAGAGCTAATTCAATCAAGGAAAACACTGCATGTTGGTGAAGGGCATATTGAAGAAGGATCAGCCGAGTGGTTCTTGTGGGAGAACAACTCCATTTGGCTCACTAACTTCACACACCATCAGGCTTCCAAGCAGCTCTCAAGGAAACTCAGTTTTCACACTCTATGCTTAGTGCCCTTTGAGTGCATTATCTAGGAATGAACCTGGTAGAGCATCCCACACAAACGAATGCTCCACATGCGGGTTTCACATGCCGCCAACTCCACATTCACAGGCAACTTCAGCGCCACAGCCGTTTTCAGATAGCCCTCAATGCAAAGGCTCTAGACGCAAATATTGGTGTGAGAGCTAATTCAATCAAGGAAACACTGCATGTTCGTGAAGGGCATATTGAAGAAGAATCAGCCGAGTGGTTCTTGTGGGAGAACAACTCCATTTGGCTTACTAACTTCACACACCATCAGGCTTCCAAGCAGCTCTCAAGGAAACTCAGTTTTCACACTCTATGCTTAGTGCCGTTTGAGTGCATTATCTAGGAATGAACTTGGTAGAGCATCCCACAAAAAAGAATGCTCCACATGCGGGTTTCACATGCCACCAACTCCACATTCACAGGCAACTTCAGAGCCACAGCCTTTTTCAGATAAGCCTCAATGCAAAGGCTCTAGACGCAAATATTGGTGTGAGAGCTAATTCAATCAAGGAAACACTGCATGTTGGTGAAGGGCATATTGAAGAAGGATCAGCCGAGTGGTTCTTGTGGGAGAACAACTCCATTTGGCTTACTAACTTCACACACCATCAGGCTTCCAAGCAGCTCTCAATTAAACTTAGTTTTCACACTCTATGCTTAGTGCCCTTTTTGTGCCTAGGACTGAAATGAAGCTTGGTGAGTATCCCACACAAACGAATGCTCCACATGCGGGTTTCACATGCCACCAACTACACATTCGCAGGCAACTTCAGCGCCACAGCCGTTTTCAGATAGCCCTCAATGCAAAGGCTCTAGATGCAAATATTGGTGTGAGAGCTAATTCAATCAAGGAAACACTGCATGTTGGTGAAGGGCATATTGAAGAAGAAGCAGCCGAGTGGTTCTTGTGGGAGAACAACTCCATTTGGCTCACTAACTTCACACACCATCAGGCTTCCAAGCAGCTCTCAAGGAAACTCAGTTTTCACACTCTATGCTTAGTGCCCTTTGAGTGCCTAGGACTGAAATGAAGCTTGGTCAGCATCCCACACAAACGAATGCTCCACATGCGGGTTTCACATGCCACCAACTCCACATTCTCAGGCAACTTCAGCGCCACAGCCGTTTTCAGATAGCCCTCAATGCAAAGGCTCTAGACGCAAATATTGGTGTGAGAGCTAATTCAATCAAGGAAACACTGCATGTTGGTGAAGGGCATATTGAAGAAGAATCAGCCGAGTGGTTCTTGTGGGAGAACAACTCCATTTGGCTCACTAACTTCACACACCATCAGGCTTCCAAGCCACTCTCAAGGAAACAGTTTTCACACTCTATGCTTAGTGCCCTTTGAGTGCATTATCTAGGAATGAACCTGGTAGAGCATCCCACACAAACGAATGCTCCACATGCGGGTTTCACATGCCACCAACTCCACATTCACAGGCAACTTCAGCGCCACAGCCGTTTTCAGATAGCCCTCAATGCAAAGGCTCTAGACGCAAATATTGGTGTGAGAGCTAACTCAATCAAGGAAACACTGCATGTTGGTAAAGGGCATATTGAAGAAGAAGCAGCCGAGTGGTTCTTGTGGGAGAACAACTCCATTTGGCTCACTAACTTCACACACCATCAGGCTTCCAAGCCACTCTCAAGGAAACAGTTTTCACACTCTATGCTTAGTGCCCTTTGAGTGCATTATCTAGGAATGAACCTGGTAGAGCATCCCACACAAACGAATGCTCCACATGCGGGTTTCACATGCCACCAACTCCACATTCACAGGCAACTTCAGCGCCACAGCCGTTTTCAGATAGCCCTCAATGCAAAGGCTTAAGACGCAAATATTGGTGTGAGAGCTAATTCAATCAAGGAAACACTGCATGTTGGTGAAGGGCATATTGAAGAAGGATCAGCCGAGTGGTTCTTGTGGGAGAACAACGCCATTTGGCTCACTAACTTCACACACCATCAGGCTTCCAAGCAGCTCTCAATTAAACTTAGTTTTCACACTCTATGCTTAGTGCCCTTTTTGTGCCTAGGACTGAAATGAAGCTTGCTGAATATTACACACAAACGAATGCTCCACATACGGGTTTCACATGCCACCAACTCCACATTCACAGGCAACTTCAGCGCCACAGCCGTTTTCAGATAGCCCTCAATGCAAAGGCTCTAGACGCAAATATTGGTGTGAGAGCTAATTCAATCAAGGGAACACTGCATGTTGGTGAAGGGCATATTGAAGAAGGATCAGCCGAGTGGTTCTTGTGGGAGAACAACTCCATTTGGCTCACTAACTTCACACACCATCAGGCTTCCAAGCAGCTCTCAAGGAAACTCAGTTTTCACACTCTATGCTTAGTGCCCTTTGAGTGCATTATGTAGGAATGAACCTGGTAGAGCATTCCACACAAACGAATGCTCCACATGCGGGTTTCACATGCCACCAACTCCACATTCACAGGCAAATTCAGCGCCACAGCCGTTTTCAGATAGCCCTCAATGCAAAGGCTCTAGATGCAAATATTGGTGTGAGAGCTAATTCAATCAAGGAAACACTGCATGTTGGTGAAGGGCATATTGAAGAAGGATCAGCCGAGTGGTTCTTGTGGGAGAACAACTCCATTTGGCTCACTAACTTCACACACCATCAGGCTTCCAAGCAGCTCTCAAGGAAACTCAGTTTTCACACTCTATGCTTAGTGCCCTTTGAGTGCATTATCTAGGAATGAACCTGGTAGAGCATCCCACACAAACGAATGCTCCACATGCGGGTTTCACATGCCACCAACTCCACATTCACAGGCAATTTCAGCGCCACAGCCGTTTTCAGATAGCCCTCAATGCAAAGGCTCTAGACGCAAATATTGGTGTGAGAGCTAATTCAATCAAGGAAACACTGCATGTTGGTGAAGGGCATATTGAAAAAGGATCAGCCGAGTGGTTCTTGTGGGAGAACAACTCCATTTGGCTCACTAACTTCACACACCATCAGGCTTCCAAGCAGCTCTCAAGGAAACTCAGTTTTCACACTCTATGCTTAGTGCCCTTTGAGTGCATTATGTAGGAATGAACCTGGTAGAGCATTCCACAAAAACGAATGCTCCACATGCGGGTTTCACATGCCACCAACTCCACATTCACAGGCAACTTCAGCGCCACAGCCGTTTTCAGATAGCCCTCAATGCAAAGGCTCAAGACTCAAATATTGGTGTGAGAGCTAATTCAATCAAGGAAACACTGCATGTTGGTGAAGGGCATATTGAAGAAGGATCAGCCGAGTGGTTCTTGTGGGAGAACAACTCCATTTGGCTCACTAACTTCACACACCATCAGGCTTCCAAGCAGCTCTCAATTAAACTTAGTTTTCACACTCTATGCTTAGTGCCCTTTTTGTGCCTAGGACTGAAATGAAGCTTGCTGAATATTACACACAAACGAATGCTCCACATACGGGTTTCACATGCCACCAACTCCACATTCACAGGCAACTTCAGCGCCACAGCCGTTTTCAGATAGCCCTCAATGCAAAGGCTCTAGACGCAAATATTGGTGTGAGAGCTAATTCAATCAAGGGAACACTGCATGTTGGTGAAGGGCATATTGAAGAAGGATCAGCCGAGTGGTTCTTGTGGGAGAACAACTCCATTTGGCTCACTAACTTCACACACCATCAGGCTTCCAAGCAGCTCTCAAGGAAACTCAGTTTTCACACTCTATGCTTAGTACCCTTTGAGTGCATTATCTAGGAATGAACCTGGTAGAGCATCCCACACAAACGAATGCTCCACATGCGGGTTTCACATGCCACCAACTCCACATTCACAGGCAACTTCAGCGCCACAGCCGTTTTCAGATAGCCCTCAATGCAAAGGCTCTAGACGCAAATATTGGTGTGAGAGCTAATTCAATCAAGGAAACACTGCATGTTGGTGAAGGGCATATTGAAGAAGGATCAGCCGAGTGGTTCTTGTGGGAGAACAACTCCATTTGGCTCACTAACTTCACACACCATCAGGCTTCCAAGCAACTCTCAAGGAAACAGTTTTCACACTCTATGCTTAGTGCCCTTTGAGTGCATTATCTAGGAATGAACCTGGTAGAGCATCCCACACAAACGAATGCTCCACATGCGGGTTTCACATGCCACCAACTCCACATTCACAGGCAACTTCAGTGCCACAGCCGTTTTCAGATAGCCCTCAATGCAAAGGCTCTAGACGCAAATATTGGTGTGAGAGCTAATTCAATCAAGGAAACACTGCATGTTGGTGAAGGGCATATTGAAGAAGGATCAGCAGAGTGGTTCTTGTGGGAGAACAACTCCATTTGGCTCACTAACTTCACACACCATCAGGCTTCCAAGCAGCTCTCAAGGAAACTCAGTTTTCACACTCTATGCTTAGTGCCCTTTGAGTGCCTAGGACTGAAATGAAGCTTGGTCAGCATCCCACACAAACGAATGCTCCACATGCGGGTTTCACATGCCACCAACTCCACATTCACAGGCAATTTCAGCGCCACAGCCGTTTTCAGATAGCTCTCAATGCAAAGGCTCTAGACGCAAATATTGGTGTGAGAGCTAATTCAATCAAGGAAACACTGCACGTTGGTGAAGGGCATATTGAAGAAGGATCAGCCGAGTGGTTCTTGTGGGAGAACAACTCCATTTGGCTCACTAACTTCACACACCATCAGGCTTCCAAGCAGCTCTCAAGGAAACTCAGTTTTCACACTCTATGCTTAGTACCCTTTGAGTGCATTATCTAGGAATGAACCTGGTAGAGCATCCCACACAAACGAATGCTCCACATGCGGCTTTCACATGCCACCAACTCCACATTCACAGGCAAATTCAGCGCCACAGCCGTTTTCAGATAGCCCTCAATGCAAAGGCTCTAGATGCAAATATTGGTGTGAGAGCTAATTCAATCAAGGAAACACTGCATGTTGGTGAAGGGCATATTGAAGAAGGATCAGCCGAGTGGTTCTTGTGGGAGAACAACTCCATTTGGCTCACTAACTTCACACACCATCAGGCTTCCAAGCAGCTCTCAAGGAAACTCAGTTTTCACACTCTATGCTTAGTGCCCTTTGAGTGCATTATCTAGGAATGAACCTGGTAGAGCATCCCACACAAACGAATGCTCCACATGCGGGTTTCACATGCCACCAACTCCACATTCACAGGCAACTTCAGCGCCACAGCCGTTTTCAGATAGCCCTCAATGCAAAGGCTCTAGACGGAAATATTGGTGTGAGAGCTAATTCAATCAAGGAAACACTGCATGTTGGTGAAGGGCATATTGAAGAAGAAGCAGCCGAGTGGTTCTTGTGGGAGAACAACTCCATTTGGCTCACTAACTTCACACACCATCAGGCTTCCAAGCAGCTCTCAAGGAAACTCAGTTTTCACACTCTATGCTTAGTGCCCTTTGAGTGCCGAGGATTGAAATGAAGCTTGGTGAGGATCTCACAAAACGAATGCTCCACATGCGGGTTTCACATGCCACCAACTCCACATTCACAGGCAAATTCAGCGCCACAGCCGTTTTCAGATAGCCCTCAATGCAAAGGCTCTAGACGCAAATATTGGTGTGAGAGCTAATTCAATCAAGGAAACACTGCATGTTGGTGAAGGGCATATTGAAGAAGGATCAGCCGAGTGGTTCTTGTGGGAGAACAACTCCATTTGGCTCACTAACTTCACACACCATCAGGCTTCCAAGCAGCTCTCAAGGAAACTCAGTTTTCACACTCTATGCTTAGTGCCCTTTGAGTGCATTATCTAGGAATGAACCTGGTAGAGCATTCCACACAAACGAATGCTCCACATGCGGGTTTCACATGCCACCAACTCCACATTCACAGGCAACTTCAGCGCCACAGCCGTTTTCAGATAGCCCTCAATGCAAAGGCTCAAGACGCAAATATTGGTGTGAGAGCTAATTCAATCAAGGAAACACTGCATGTTGGTGAAGGGCATATTGAAGAATGATCAGCCGAGTGGTTCTTGTGGGAGAACAACGCCATTTGGCTCACTAACTTCACATACCATCAGGCTTCCAAGCAGCTCTCAATTAAACTTAGTTTTCACACTCTATGCTTAGTGCCCTTTTTGTGCCTAGGACTGAAATGAAGCTTGCTGAATATCCCACACAAACGAATGCTCCACATACGGGTTTCACATGCCACCAACTCCACATTCACAGGCAACTTCAGCGCCACAGCCGTTTTCAGATAGCCCTCAATGCAAAGGCTCTAGACGCAAATATTGGTGTGAGAGCTAATTCAATCAAGGAAACACTGCATGTTGGTGAAGGGCATATTGAAGAAGGATCAGCAAAGTGGATCTTGTCGGAGAACAACTCCATTTGGCTCACTAACTTCACACACCATCAGGCTTCCAAGCAGCTCTCAAGGAAACTCAGTTTTCACACTCTATGCTTAGTGCCCTTTGAGTGCCTAGGACTGAAATGAAGCTTGGTCAGCATCCCACACAAACGAATGCTCCCCATGCGGGTTTCACATGCCACCAACTCCACATTCACAGGCAACTTCAGCGCAACATTCGTTTTCAGATAGCCCTCAATGCAAAGGCTCTAGACGCAAATATTGGTGTGAGAGCTAATTCAATCAAGGAAACACTGCATGTTGGTGAAGGGCATATTGAAGAAGGATCAGCCGAGTGGTTCTTGTGGGAGAACAACTCCATTTGGCTCACTAACTTCACACACCATCAGGCTTCCAAGCAGCTCTCAAGGAAACTCAGTTTTCACACTCTATGCTTAGTGCCCTTTGAGTGCATTATGTAGGAATGAACCTGGTAGAGCATTCCACACAAACGAATGCTCCACATGCGGGTTTCACATGCCACCAACTCCACATTCACAGGCAACTTCAGTGCCACAGCCGTTTTCAGATAGCCCTCAATGCAAAGGCTCTAGACGCAAATATTGGTGTGAGAGCTAATTCAATCAAGGAAACACTGCATGTTGGTGAAGGGCATATTGAAGAAGGATCAGCCGAGTGGTTCTTGTGGGAGAACAACTCCATTTGGCTCACTAACTTCACACACCATCAGGCTTCCAAGCAACTCTCAAGGAAACAGTTTTCACACTCTATGCTTAGTGCCCTTTGAGTGCATTATCTAGGAATGAACCTGGTAGAGCATCCCACACAAACGAATGCTCCACATGCGGGTTTCACATGCCACCAACTCCACATTCACAGGCAACTTCAGTGCCACACCCGTTTTCAGATAGCCCTCAATGCAAAGGCTCTAGATGCAAATATTGGTGTGAGAGCTAATTCAATCAAGGAAACACTGCATGTTGGTGAAGGGCATATTGAAGAAGGATCAGCAGAGGGGTTCTTGTGGGAGAACAACTCCATTTGGCTCACTAACTTCACACACCATCAGGCTTCCAAGCAGCTCTCAAGGAAACTCAGTTTTCACACTCTATGCTTAGTGCCCTTTGAGTGCCTAGGACTGAAATGAAGCTTGGTCAGCATCCCACACAAACGAATGCTCCACATGCGGGTTTCACATGCCACCAACTCCACATTCACAGGCAATTTCAGCGCCACAGCCGTTTTCAGATAGCTCTCAATGCAAAGGCTCTAGACGCAAATATTGGTGTGAGAGCTAATTCAATCAAGGAAACACTGCACGTTGGTGAAGGGCATATTGAAGAAGGATCAGCCGAGTGGTTCTTTTGGGAGAACAACTCCATTTGGCTTACTAACTTCACACACCATCAGGCTTCCAAGCAGCTCTCAAGGAAACTCAGTTTTCACACTCTATGCTTAGTACCCTTTGAGTGCATTATCTAGGAATGAACCTGGTAGAGCATCCCACACAAACAAATGCTCCACATGCGGGTTTCACATGCCACCAACTCCACATTCACAGGCAACTTCAGCGCCACAGCCGTTTTCAGATAGCCCTCAATGCAAAGGCTCTAGACGCAAATATTGGTGTGAGAGCTAATTCAATCAAGGAAACACTGCATGCTGGTGAAGGGCATATTGAAGAAGGATCAGCCGAGTGGTTCTTGTGGGAGAACAACTCCATTTGGCTCACTAACTTCACACACCATCAGTCTTCCAAGCAACTCTCAAGGAAACAGTTTTCACACTCTATGCTTAGTGCCCTTTGAGTGCATTATCTAGGAATGAACCTGGTAGAGCATCCCACACAAACGAATGCTCCACATGCGGGTTTCACATGCCACCAACTCCACATTCACAGGCAACTTCAGTGCCACACCCGTTTTCAGACAGCCCTCAATGCAAAGGCTCTAGATGCAAATATTGGTGTGAGAGCTAATTCAATCAAGGAAACACTGCATGTTGGTGAAGGGCATATTGAAGAAGGATCAGCAGAGGGGTTCTTGTGGGAGAACAACTCCATTTGGCTCACTAACTTCACACACCATCAGGCTTCCAAGCAGCTCTCAAGGAAACTCAGTTTTCACACTCTATGCTTAGTGCCCTTTGAGTGCCTAGGACTGAAATGAAGCTTGGTCAGCATCCCACACAAACGAATGCTCCACATGCGGGTTTCACATGCCACCAACTCCACATTCACAGGCAATTTCAGCGCCACAGCCGTTTTCAGATAGCTCTCAATGCAAAGGCTCTAGACGCAAATATTGGTGTGAGAGCTAATTCAATCAAGGAAACACTGCACGTTGGTGAAGGGCATATTGAAGAAGGATCAGCCGAGTGGTTCTTGTGGGAGAACAACTCCATTTGGCTCACTAACTTCACACACCATCAGGCTTCCAAGCAGCTCTCAAGGAAACTCAGTTTTCACACTCTATGCTTAGTACCCTTTGAGTGCATTATCTAGGAATGAACCTGGTAGAGCATAACACAAAAACGAATGCTCCACATGCGGGTTTCACATGCCACCAACTCCACATTCACAGGCAAATTCAGCGCCACAGCCGTTTTCAGATAGCCCTCAATGCAAAGGCTCTAGATGCAAATATTGGTGTGAGAGCTAATTCAATCAAGGAAACACTGCATGTTGGTGAAGGGCATATTGAAGAAGGATCAGCCGAGTGGTTCTTGTGGGAGAACAACTCCATTTGGCTCACTAACTTCACACACCATCAGGCTTCCAAGCAGCTCTCAAGGAAACTCAGTTTTCACACTCTATGCTTAGTGCCCTTTGAGTGCATTATCTAGGAATGAACCTGGTAGAGCATCCCACACAAACGAATGCTCCACATGCGGGTTTCACATGCCACCAACTCCACATTCACAGGCAACTTCAGTGCCACAGCCGTTTTCAGATAGCCCTCAATGCAAAGGCTCTAGACACAAATATTGGTGTGAGAGCTAATTCAATCAAGGAAACACTGCATGTTGGTGAAGGGCATATTGAAGAAGAATCAGTCGAGTGGTTCTTGTGGGAGAACAACTCCATTTGGCTCACTAACTTCACACACCATCAGGCTTCCAAGCAGCTCTCAAGGAAACTCAGTTTTCACACTCTATGCTTAGTGCCCTTTGAGTGCCGAGGATTGAAATGAAGCTTGGTGAGGATCTCACAAAAACGAATGCTCCACATGCGGGTTTCACATGCCACCAACTCCACATTCACAGGCAAATTCAGCGCCACAGCCGTTTTCAGATAGCCCTCAATGCAAAGGCTCTAGACGCAAATATTGGTGTGAGAGCTAATTCAATCAAGGAAACACTGCATGTTGGTGAAGGGCATATTGAAAAAGGATCAGCCGAGTGGTTCTTGTGGGAGAACAACTCCATTTGGCTCACTAACTTCACACACCATCAGGCTTCCAAGCAGCTCTCAAGGAAACTCAGTTTTCACACTCTATGCTTAGTGCCCTTTGAGTGCATTATGTAGGAATGAACCTGGTAGAGCATCCCACACACACGAATGCTCCACATGCGGGTTTCACATGCCACCAACTCCACATTCACAGGCAACTTCAGCGCCACAGCCGTTTTCAGATAGCCCTCAGTGCAAAGGCTCAAGACGCAAATATTGGTGTGAGAGCTAATACAATCAAGGAAACACTGCATGTTGGTGAAGGGCATATTGAAGAAGGATCAGCCGAGTGGATCTTGTGGGAGAACAACTCCATTTGGCTCACTAACTTCACACACCATCAGGCTTCCAAGCAGCTCTCAAGGAAACTCAGTTTTCACACTCTATGCTTAGTGCCCTTTGAGTGCATTATCTAGGAATGAACCTGGTAGAGCATCCCACACAAACGAATGCTCCACATGCGGGTTTCACATGCCACCAACTCCACATTCACAGGCAACTTCAGCGCCACAGCCGTTTTCAGATAGCCCTCAATGCAAAGGCTCAAGACGCAAATATTGGTGTGAGAGCTAATTCAATCAAGGAAACACTGCATGTTGGTGAGGGGCATATTGAAGAAGGATCAGCCGAGTGGTTCTTGTGGGAGAACAACTCCATTTGGCTCACTAACTTCACACACCATCAGGCTTCCAAGCAGCTCTCAAGGAAACTCAGTTTTCACACTCTATGCTTAGTGCCCTTTGTATGCCTAGGACTGAAATGAAGCTTGGTCAGCATCCCACACAAACGAATGCTCCACATGCAGGTTTCACATGCCACCAACTCCACATTCACAGGCAACTTCAGCGCCACAGCCGTTTTCAGATAACCCACAATGCAAAGGTTCAAGACGCAAATATTGGTGTGAGAGCTAATTCAATCAAGGAAACACTGCATGTTGGTGAAGGGCATATTGAAGAAGGATCAGCCGAGTGGTTCTTGTGGGAGAACAACTCCATTTGGCTCACTAACTTCACACACCATCAGGCTTCCAAGCAGCTCTCAAGGAAACTCAGTTTTCACACTCTATGCTTAGTGCCCTTTGAGTGCATTATCTAGGAATGAACCTGGTAGAGCATCCCACACAAACGAATGCTCCACATGCGGGTTTCACATGCCACCAACTCCACATTCACAGGCAACTTCAGCGCCACAGCCGTTTTCAGATAGCCCTCAATGCAAAGGCTCTAGACGCAAATATTGGTGTGAGAGCTAATTCAATCAAGGAAACACTGCATGTTGGTGAAGGGCATATTGAAGAAGGATCAGCCGAGTGGTTCTTGTGGGAGAACAACTCCATTTGGCTCATTAACTTCACACACCATCAGGCTTCCAAGCAGCTCTCAAGGAAACTCAGTTTTCACACTCTATGCTTAGTGCCCTTTTTGTGCCTAGGACTGAAATGAAACTTGCTGAATATCCCACACAAACGAATGCTCCACATGCGGGTTTCACATGCCACCAACTCCACATTCACAGGCAACTTCAGCGCCACAGCCGTTTTCAGATAGCCCTCAATGCAAAGGCTCTAAACGCAAATATTGGTGTGAGAGCTAATTCAATCAAGGAAACACTGCATGTTGGTGAAGGGCATTTTGAAGAAGGATCAGCAAAGTGCATCCTCTGGGAGAACAACTCCATTTGGCTCACTAACTTCACACACCATCAGGCTTCCAAGCAGCTCTCAGGGAAACTCAGCTTTCACACTCTATGCTTAGTGCCCTTTGTATGCCTACGACTGAAATGAAGCTTGGTCAGCATCCCACACAAACGAATGCTCCCCATGCGGGTTTCACATGCCACCAACTCCACATTTACAGGCAACTTCAGCGCAACAGTCGTTTTCAGATAGCCCTCAATGCAAAGGCTCTAGACGCAAATATTGGTGTGAGAGCTAATTCAATCAAGGAAACACTGCATGTTGGTGAAGGGCATATTGAAGGAGGATCAGCCGAGTGGATCTTGTGGGAGAACAACTCCATTTGGCTCACTAACTTCACACACCATCAGGCTTCCAAGCAGCTCTCAAGGAAACTCAGTTTTCACACTCTATGCTTAGTGCCCTTTGTATGCCTAGGACTGAAATGAAGCTTGGTCAGCATCCCACACAAACGAATGCTCCACATGCGGGTTTCACATGCCACCAACTCCACATTCACAGGCAACTTCAGCGCCACAGCCGTTTTCAGATAGCCCTCAATGCAAAGGCTCTAGACGCAAATATTGGTGTGAGAGCTAATTCAATCAAGGAAACACTGCATGTTGGTTAATGGCATATTGAAGAAGGATCAGCCGAGTGGTTCTTGTGGGGAGAACAACTCATTTGGCTCACTAACTTCACACACCTTCAGGCTTCCAAGCAGCTCTCAAGGAAACTCAGTTTTCACACTCTATGCTTAGTGCCCTTTGTATGCCTAGGACAGAAATGAAGCTTGGTTCAGCATCCCACACAAACGAATGCTCCACATGCAGGGTTCACATGCCACCAACTCACATTCACAGGCAACTTCAGCGCCACAGCCGCTTTCAGATAGCCCTCAATGCAAGGGCTCTAGACGCAAATATTGGTGTGAGAGCTAATTCAATCAAGGAAACACTGCATGTTGGTGAAGGGCATATTGAAGAGGATCAGCCGAGTGGTTCTTGTGGGAGAACAACTCCATTTGGCTCACTAACTTCACACACCATCAGGCTTCCAAGCAGCTCTCAAGGAAACTCAGTTTTCACACTCCTATGCTTAGTGCCCTTTGAGTGCATTATCTAGGAATGAACCTGGTAGAGCATCCCACACAAACGAATGCTCCACATGCGGGTTTCACATGCCACCAACTCCACATTCACAGGCAACTTCAGCGCCACAGCCGTTTTCAGATAGCCCTCAATGCAAAGGCTCTAGACGCAAATATTGGTGTTGAGAGCTAATTCAATCAAGGAAACACTGCATGTTGGTGAAGGGCATATTGAAGAAGGATCAGCCGAGTGGTTCTTGTGGGAGAACAACTCCATTTGGCTCATTAACTTCACACACCATCAGGCTTCCAAGCAGCTCTCAAGGAAAACTCAGTTTTCACACTCTATGCTTAGTGCCCTTTGTATGCCTAGGACTGAAATGAAGCTTGGTCAGCATCCCACACAAACGAATGCTCCACATGCGGGTTTCACATGCCACCAACTCCACATTCACAGGCAACTTCAGCGCCACAGCCATTTTCAGATAGCCCTCAATGCAAAGGCTCTAGACGCAAATATTGGTGTGAGAGCTAATTCAATCAAGGGAACACTGCATGTTGGTGAAGGGCATATTGAAGAAGGATCAGCCGAGTGGTTCTTGTGGGAGAACAACTCCATTTGGCTCACTAACTTCACACACCATCAGGCTTCCAAGCAGCTCTCAAGGAAACTCAGTTTTCACACTCTATGCTTAGTGCCCTTTGTATGCCTAGGACTGAAATGAAGCTTGGTCAGCATCCCACACAAACGAATGCTCCAACATGCAGGTTTCACATGCACCAACTCCACATTCACAGGCAACTTCAGCGCCACAGCTGTTTTCAGATAGCCCACAATGCAAAGGTTCTAGATGCAAATATTGGTGTGAGAGCTAATTCAATCAAGGAAACACTGCATGTTGGTGAAGGGCATATTGAAGAAGGATCAGCCGAGTGGTTCTTGTGGGAGAACAACTCCATTTGGCTCACTAACTTCACACACCATCAGGCTTCCAAGCAGCTCTCAAGGAAACTCAGTTTTCACACTCTATGCTTAGTGCCCTTTGAGTGCATTATCTAGGAATGAACCTGGTAGAGCATCCCACACAAACGAATGCTCCACATGCGGGTTTCACATGCCACCAACTCCACATTCACAGGCAACTTCAGCGCCACAGCCGTTTTCAGATAGCCCTCAATGCAAAGGCTCTAGATGCAAATATTGGTGTGAGAGCTAATTCAATCAAGGAAACACTGCATGTTGGTGAAGGGCATATTGAAGAAGGATCAGCCGAGTGGTTCTTGTGGGAGAACAACTCCATTTGGCTCATTAACTTCACACACCATCAGGCTTCCAAGCAGCTCTCAAGGAAACTCAGTTTTCACACTCTATGCTTAGTGCCCTTTGTATGCCTAGGACTGAAATGAAGCTTGGTCAGCATCCCACACAAACGAATGCTCCACATGCGGGTTTCACATGCCATCAACTCCACATTCAAAGGCAACTTCAGCGCCACAGCCGTTTTCAGATAGCCCTCAATGCAAAGGCTCTAGACGCAAATATTGGTGTGAGAGCTAATTCAATCAAGGAAACACTGCATGTTGGTGAAGGGCATATTGAAGAAGGATCAGCCGAGTGGTTCTTGTGGGAGAACAACTCCATTTGGCTCACTAACTTCACACACCATCAGGCTTCCAAGCAGCTCTCAAGGAAACTCAGTTTTCACACTCTATGCTTAGTGCCCTTTGAGTGCATTATCTAGGAATGAACCTGGTAGAGCATCCCACACAAACGAATGCTCCACATGCGGGTTTCACATGCACAACTCCACATTCACAGGCAACTTCAGCGCCACAGCCGTTTTCAGATAGCCCTCAGTGCAAAGGCTCTAGACGCAAATATTGGTGTGAGAGCTAATTCAATCAAGGAAACACTGCATGTTGGTGAAGGGCTATTGAAGAAGGATCAGCCGAGTGGTTCTTGTGGGAGAACAACTCCATTTGGCTCACTAACTTCACACACCATCAGGCTTCCAAGCAGCTCTCAAGGAAACTCAGTTTTCACACTCTATGCTTAGTGCCCTTTTAGTGCCTAGGACTGAAATGAAGCTTGGTCAGCATCCCACACAAACGAATGCTCCACATGCGGGTTTCACATGCCACCAACTCCACATTCACAGGCAATTTCAGCGCCACAGCCGTTTTCAGATAGCTCTCAATGCAAAGGCTCTAGACGCAAATATTGGTGTGAGAGCTAATTCAATCAAGGAAACACTGCACGTTGGTGAAGGGCATATTGAAGAAGGATCAGCCGAGTGGTTCTTGTGGGAGAACAACTCCATTTGGCTCACTAACTTCACACACCATCAGGCTTCCAAGCAGCTCTCAAGGAAACTCAGTTTTCACACTCTATGCTTAGTACCCTTTGAGTGCATTATCTAGGAATGAACCTGGTAGAGCATCCCACACAAACGAATGCTCCACATGCGGCTTTCACATGCCACCAACTCCACATTCACAGGCAAATTCAGCGCCACAGCCGTTTTCAGATAGCCCTCAATGCAAAGGCTCTAGATGCAAATATTGGTGTGAGAGCTAATTCAATCAAGGAAACACTGCATGTTGGTGAAGGGCATATTGAAGAAGGATCAGCCGAGTGGTTCTTGTGGGAGAACAACTCCATTTGGCTCACTAACTTCACACACCATCAGGCTTCCAAGCAGCTCTCAAGGAAACTCAGTTTTCACACTCTATGCTTAGTGCCCTTTGAGTGCATTATCTAGGAATGAACCTGGTAGAGCATCCCACACAAACGAATGCTCCACATGCGGGTTTCACATGCCACCAACTCCACATTCACAGGCAACTTCAGCGCCACAGCCGTTTTCAGATAGCCCTCAATGCAAAGGCTCTAGACGGAAATATTGGTGTGAGAGCTAATTCAATCAAGGAAACACTGCATGTTGGTGAAGGGCATATTGAAGAAGAAGCAGCCGAGTGGTTCTTGTGGGAGAACAACTCCATTTGGCTCACTAACTTCACACACCATCAGGCTTCCAAGCAGCTCTCAAGGAACTCAGTTTTCACACTCTATGCTTAGTGCCCTTTGAGTGCCGAGGATTGAAATGAAGCTTGGTGAGGATCTCACAAAAACGAATGCTCCACATGCGGGTTTCACATGCCACCAACTCCACATTCACAGGCAAATTCAGCGCCACAGCCGTTTTCAGATAGCCCTCAATGCAAAGGCTCTAGACGCAAATATTGGTGTGAGAGCTAATTCAATCAAGGAAACACTGCATGTTGGTCAAGGGCATATTGAAGAAGGATCAGCCGAGTGGTTCTTGTGGGAGAACAACTCCATTTGGCTCACTAACTTCACACACCATCAGGCTTCCAAGCAGCTCTCAAGGAAACTCAGTTTTCACACTCTATGCTTAGTGCCCTTTGAGTGCATTATCTAGGAATGAACCTGGTAGAGCATTCCACACAAACGAATGCTCCACATGCGGGTTTCACATGCCACCAACTCCACATTCACAGGCAACTTCAGCGCCACAGCCGTTTTCAGATAGCCCTCAATGCAAAGGCTCAAGACGCAAATATTGGTGTGAGAGCTAATTCAATCAAGGAAACACTGCATGTTGGTGAAGGGCATATTGAAGAATGATCAGCCGAGTGGTTCTTGTGGGAGAACAACGCCATTTGGCTCACTAACTTCACATACCATCAGGCTTCCAAGCAGCTCTCAATTAAACTTAGTTTTCACACTCTATGCTTAGTGCCCTTTTTGTGCCTAGGACTGAAATGAAGCTTGCTGAATATCCCACACAAACGAATGCTCCACATACGGGTTTCACATGCCACCAACTCCACATTCACAGGCAACTTCAGCGCCACAGCCGTTTTCAGATAGCCCTCAATGCAAAGGCTCTAGACGCAAATATTGGTGTGAGAGCTAATTCAATCAAGGAAACACTGCATGTTGGTGAAGGGCATATTGAAGAAGGATCAGCAAAGTGGATCTTGTCGGAGAACAACTCCATTTGGCTCACTAACTTCACACACCATCAGGCTTCCAAGCAGCTCTCAAGGAAACTCAGTTTTCACACTCTATGCTTAGTGCCTTTGAGTGCCTAGGACTGAAATGAAGCTTGGTCAGCATCCCACACAAACGAATGCTCCCCATGCGGGTTTCACATGCCACCAACTCCACATTCACAGGCAACTTCAGCGCAACATTCGTTTTCAGATAGCCCTCAATGCAAAGGCTCTAGACGCAAATATTGGTGTGAGAGCTAATTCAATCAAGGAAACACTGCATGTTGGTGAAGGGCATATTGAAGAAGGATCAGCCGAGTGGTTCTTGTGGGAGAACAACTCCATTTGGCTCACTAACTTCACACACCATCAGGCTTCCAAGCAGCTCTCAAGGAAACTCAGTTTTCACACTCTATGCTTAGTGCCCTTTGAGTGCCTAGGACTGAAATGAAGCTTGGTCAGCATCCCACACAAACGAATGCTCCACATGCGGGTTTCACATGCCACCAACTCCACATTCACAGGCAATTTCAGCGCCACAGCCGTTTTCAGATAGCTCTCAATGCAAAGGCTCTAGACGCAAATATTGGTGTGAGAGCTAATTCAATCAAGGAAACACTGCACGTTGGTGAAGGGCATATTGAAGAAGGATCAGCCGAGTGGTTCTTTTGGGAGAACAACTCCATTTGGCTTACTAACTTCACACACCATCAGGCTTCCAAGCAGCTCTCAAGGAAACTCAGTTTTCACACTCTATGCTTAGTACCCTTTGAGTGCATTATCTAGGAATGAACCTGGTAGAGCATCCCACACAAACGAATGCTCCACATGCGGGTTTCACATGCCACCAACTCCACATTCACAGGCAACTTCAGCGCCACAGCCGTTTTCAGATAGCCCTCAATGCAAAGGCTCTAGACGCAAATATTGGTGTGAGAGCTAATTCAATCAAGGAAACACTGCATGCTGGTGAAGGGCATATTGAAGAAGGATCAGCCGAGTGGTTCTTGTGGGAGAACAACTCCATTTGGCTCACTAACTTCACACACCATCAGTCTTCCAAGCAACTCTCAAGGAAACAGTTTTCACACTCTATGCTTAGTGCCCTTTGAGTGCATTATCTAGGAATGAACCTGGTAGAGCATCCCACACAAACGAATGCTCCACATGCGGGTTTCACATGCCACCAACTCCACATTCACAGGCAACTTCAGTGCCACACCCGTTTTCAGACAGCCCTCAATGCAAAGGCTCTAGATGCAAATATTGGTGTGAGAGCTAATTCAATCAAGGAAACACTGCATGTTGGTGAAGGGCATATTGAAGAAGGATCAGCAGAGGGGTTCTTGTGGGAGAACAACTCCATTTGGCTCACTAACTTCACACACCATCAGGCTTCCAAGCAGCTCTCAAGGAAACTCAGTTTTCACACTCTATGCTTAGTGCCCTTTGAGTGCCTAGGACTGAAATGAAGCTTGGTCAGCATCCCACACAAACGAATGCTCCACATGCGGGTTTCACATGCCACCAACTCCACATTCACAGGCAATTTCAGCGCCACAGCCGTTTTCAGATAGCTCTCAATGCAAAGGCTCTAGACGCAAATATTGGTGTGAGAGCTAATTCAATCAAGGAAACACTGCACGTTGGTGAAGGGCATATTGAAGAAGGATCAGCCGAGTGGTTCTTGTGGGAGAACAACTCCATTTGGCTCACTAACTTCACACACCATCAGGCTTCCAAGCAGCTCTCAAGGAAACTCAGTTTT
The DNA here is from genome assembly GCF_030435755.1 of Ochotona princeps. Taxonomy (NCBI): domain Eukaryota; kingdom Metazoa; phylum Chordata; class Mammalia; order Lagomorpha; family Ochotonidae; genus Ochotona; species Ochotona princeps. The sequence goes on along the minus strand of NW_026696342.1, from coordinate 9,492 downwards.
CACACTCTATGCTTAGTACCCTTTGAGTGCATTATCTAGGAATGAACCTGGTAGAGCATAACACCAAAAACGAATGCTCCACATGCGGGTTTCACATGCCACCAACTCCACATTCACAGGCAAATTCAGCGCAACAGCCGTTTTCAGATAGCCCTCAATGCAAAGGCTCTAGATGCAAATATTGGTGTGAGAGCTAATTCAATCAAGGAAACACTGCATGTTGGTGAAGGGCATATTGAAGAAGGATCAGCCGAGTGGTTCTTGTGGGAGAACAACTCCATTTGGCTCACTAACTTCACACACCATCAGGCTTCCAAGCAGCTCTCAAGGAAACTCAGTTTTCACACTCTATGCTTAGTGCCCTTTGAGTGCATTATCTAGGAATGAACCTGGTAGAGCATCCCACACAAACGAATGCTCCACATGCGGGTTTCACATGCCACCAACTCCACATTCACAGGCAACTTCAGTGCCACAGCCGTTTTCAGATAGCCCTCAATGCAAAGGCTCTAGACACAAATATTGGTGTGAGAGCTAATTCAATCAAGGAAACACTGCATGTTGGTGAAGGGCATATTGAAGAAGAATCAGTCGAGTGGTTCTTGTGGGAGAACAACTCCATTTGGCTCACTAACTTCACACACCATCAGGCTTCCAAGCAGCTCTCAAGGAAACTCAGTTTTCACACTCTATGCTTAGTGCCCTTTGAGTGCCGAGGATTGAAATGAAGCTTGGTGAGGATCTCACAAAAACGAATGCTCCACATGCGGGTTTCACATGCCACCAACTCCACATTCACAGGCAAATTCAGCGCCACAGCCGTTTTCAGATAGCCCTCAATGCAAAGGCTCTAGACGCAAATATTGGTGTGAGAGCTAATTCAATCAAGGAAACACTGCATGTTGGTGAAGGGCATATTGAAGAAGGATCAGCAAAGTGGATCTTGTCGGAGAACAACTCCATTTGGCTCACTAACTTCACACACCATCAGGCTTCCAAGCAGCTCTCAAGGAAACTCAGTTTTCACACTCTATGCTTAGTGCCCTTTGAGTGCCTAGGACTGAAATGAAGCTTGGTCAGCATCCCACACAAACGAATGCTCCCCATGCGGGTTTCACATGCCACCAACTCCACATTCACAGGCAACTTCAGCGCAACATTCGTTTTCAGATAGCCCTCAATGCAAAGGCTCTAGACGCAAATATTGGTGTGAGAGCTAATTCAATCAAGGAAACACTGCATGTTGGTGAAGGGCATATTGAAGAAGGATCAGCCGAGTGGTTCTTGTGGGAGAACAACTCCATTTGGCTCACTAACTTCACACACCATCAGGCTTCCAAGCAGCTCTCAAGGAAACTCAGTTTTCACACTCTATGCTTAGTGCCCTTTGAGTGCATTATCTAGGAATGAACCTGGTAGAGCATTCCACACAAACGAATGCTCCACATGCGGGTTTCACATGCCACCAACTCCACATTCACAGGCAACTTCAGTGCCACAGCCGTTTTCAGATAGCCCTCAATGCAAAGGCTCTAGACGCAAATATTGGTGTGAGAGCTAATTCAATCAAGGAAACACTGCATGTTGGTGAAGGGCATATTGAAGAAGGATCAGCCGAGTGGTTCTTGTGGGAGAACAACTCCATTTGGCTCACTAACTTCACACACCATCAGGCTTCCAAGCAACTCTCAAGGAAACAGTTTTCACACTCTATGCTTAGTGCCCTTTGAGTGCATTATCTAGGAATGAACCTGGTAGAGCATCCCACACAAACGAATGCTCCACATGCGGGTTTCACATGCCACCAACTCCACATTCACAGGCAACTTCAGTGCCACAGCCGTTTTCAGATAGCCCTCAATGCAAAGGCTCTAGATGCAAATATTGGTGTGAGAGCTAATTCAATCAAGGAAACACTGCATGTTGGTGAAGGGCATATTGAAGAAGGATCAGCAGAGGGGTTCTTGTGGGAGAACAACTCCATTTGGCTCACTAACTTCACACACCATCAGGCTTCCAAGCAGCTCTCAAGGAAACTCAGTTTTCACACTCTATGCTTAGTGCCCTTTGAGTGCCTAGGACTGAAATGAAGCTTGGTCAGCATCCCACACAAACGAATGCTCCACATGCGGGTTTCACATGCCACCAACTCCACATTCACAGGCAATTTCAGCGCCACAGCCGTTTTCAGATAGCTCTCAATGCAAAGGCTCTAGACGCAAATATTGGTGTGAGAGCTAATTCAATCAAGGAAACACTGCACGTTGGTGAAGGGCATATTGAAGAAGGATCAGCCGAGTGGTTCTTTTGGGAGAACAACTCCATTTGGCTTACTAACTTCACACACCATCAGGCTTCCAAGCAGCTCTCAAGGAAACTCAGTTTTCACACTCTATGCTTAGTACCCTTTGAGTGCATTATCTAGGAATGAACCTGGTAGAGCATCCCACACAAACGAATGCTCCACATGCGGGTTTCACATGCCACCAACTCCACATTCACAGGCAACTTCAGCGCCACAGCCGTTTTCAGATAGCCCTCAATGCAAAGGCTCTAGACGCAAATATTGGTGTGAGAGCTAATTCAATCAAGGAAACACTGCATGCTGGTGAAGGGCATATTGAAGAAGGATCAGCCGAGTGGTTCTTGTGGGAGAACAACTCCATTTGGCTCACTAACTTCACACACCATCAGTCTTCCAAGCAACTCTCAAGGAAACAGTTTTCACACTCTATGCTTAGTGCCCTTTGAGTGCATTATCTAGGAATGAACCTGGTAGAGCATCCCACACAAACGAATGCTCCACATGCGGGTTTCACATGCCACCAACTCCACATTCACAGGCAACTTCAGTGCCACAGCCGTTTTCAGACAGCCCTCAATGCAAAGGCTCTAGATGCAAATATTGGTGTGAGAGCTAATTCAATCAAGGAAACACTGCATGTTGGTGAAGGGCATATTGAAGAAGGATCAGCAGAGGGGTTCTTGTGGGAGAACAACTCCATTTGGCTCACTAACTTCACACACCATCAGGCTTCCAAGCAGCTCTCAAGGAAACTCAGTTTTCACACTCTATGCTTAGTGCCCTTTGAGTGCCTAGGACTGAAATGAAGCTTGGTCAGCATCCCACACAAACGAATGCTCCACATGCGGGTTTCACATGCCACCAACTCCACATTCACAGGCAATTTCAGCGCCACAGCCGTTTTCAGATAGCTCTCAATGCAAAGGCTCTAGACGCAAATATTGGTGTGAGAGCTAATTCAATCAAGGAAACACTGCACGTTGGTGAAGGGCATATTGAAGAAGGATCAGCCGAGTGGTTCTTGTGGGAGAACAACTCCATTTGGCTCACTAACTTCACACACCATCAGGCTTCCAAGCAGCTCTCAAGGAAACTCAGTTTTCACACTCTATGCTTAGTGCCCTTTTTGTGCCTAGGACTGAAATGAAACTTGCTGAATATCCCACACAAACGAATGCTCCACATGCGGGTTTCACATGCCACCAACTCCACATTCACAGGCAACTTCAGCGCCACAGCCGTTTTCAGATAGCCCTCAATGCAAAGGCTCTAAACGCAAATATTGGTGTGAGAGCTAATTCAATCAAGGAAACACTGCATGTTGGTGAAGGGCATTTTGAAGAAGGATCAGCAAAGTGCATCCTCTGGGAGAACAACTCCATTTGGCTCACTAACTTCACACACCATCAGGCTTCCAAGCAGCTCTCAGGGAAACTCAGCTTTCACACTCTATGCTTAGTGCCCTTTGTATGCCTACGACTGAAATGAAGCTTGGTCAGCATCCCACACAAACGAATGCTCCCCATGCGGGTTTCACATGCCACCAACTCCACATTCACAGGCAACTTCAGCGCAACAGTCGTTTTCAGATAGCCCTCAATGCAAAGGCTCTAGACGCAAATATTGGTGTGAGAGCTAATTCAATCAAGGAAACACTGCATGTTGGTGAAGGGCATATTGAAGGAGGATCAGCCGAGTGGATCTTGTGGGAGAACAACTCCATTTGGCTCACTAACTTCACACACCATCAGGCTTCCAAGCAGCTCTCAAGGAAACTCAGTTTTCACACTCTATGCTTAGTGCCCTTTGTATGCCTAGGACTGAAATGAAGCTTGGTCAGCATCCCACACAAACGAATGCTCCACATGCGGGTTTCACATGCCACCAACTCCACATTCACAGGCAACTTCAGCGCCACAGCCGTTTTCAGATAGCCCTGAATGCAAAGGCTCTAGACGCAAATATTGGTGTGAGAGCTAATTCAATCAAGGAAACACTGCATGTTGGTGAATGGCATATTGAAGAAGGATCAGCCGAGTGGTTCTTGTGGGAGAACAACTCCATTTGGCTCACTAACTTCACACACCATCAGGCTTCCAAGCAGCTCTCAAGGAAACTCAGTTTTCACACTCTATGCTTAGTGCCCTTTGTATGCCTAGGACTGAAATGAAGCTTGGTCAGCATCCCACACAAACGAATGCTCCACATGCAGGTTTCACATGCCACCAACTCCACATTCACAGGCAACTTCAGCGCCACAGCCGCTTTCAGATAGCCCTCAATGCAAGGGCTCTAGACGCAAATATTGGTGTGAGAGCTAATTCAATCAAGGAAACACTGCATGTTGGTGAAGGGCATATTGAAGAAGGATCAGCCGAGTGGTTCTTGTGGGAGAACAACTCCATTTGGCTCACTAACTTCACACACCATCAGGCTTCCAAGCAGCTCTCAAGGAAACTCAGTTTTCACACTCTATGCTTAGTGCCCTTTGAGTGCATTATCTAGGAATGAACCTGGTAGAGCATCCCACACAAACGAATGCTCCACATGCGGGTTTCACATGCCACCAACTCCACATTCACAGGCAACTTCAGCGCCACAGCCGTTTTCAGATAGCCCTCAATGCAAAGGCTCTAGACGCAAATATTGGTGTGAGAGCTAATTCAATCAAGGAAACACTGCATGTTGGTGAAGGGCATATTGAAGAAGGATCAGCCGAGTGGTTCTTGTGGGAGAACAACTCCATTTGGCTCATTAACTTCACACACCATCAGGCTTCCAAGCAGCTCTCAAGGAAACTCAGTTTTCACACTCTATGCTTAGTGCCCTTTGTATGCCTAGGACTGAAATGAAGCTTGGTCAGCATCCCACACAAACGAATGCTCCACATGCGGGTTTCACATGCCACCAACTCCACATTCACAGGCAACTTCAGCGCCACAGCCATTTTCAGATAGCCCTCAATGCAAAGGCTCTAGACGCAAATATTGGTGTGAGAGCTAATTCAATCAAGGGAACACTGCATGTTGGTGAAGGGCATATTGAAGAAGGATCAGCCGAGTGGGTCTTGTGGGAGAACAACTCCATTTGGCTCACTAACTTCACACACCATCAGGCTTCCAAGCAGCTCTCAAGGAAACTCAGTTTTCACACTCTATGCTTAGTGCCCTTTGAGTGCATTATCTAGGAATGAACCTGGTAGAGCATCCCACACAAACGAATGCTCCACATGCGGGTTTCACATGCCACCAACTCCACATTCACAGGCAACTTCAGCGCCACAGCCGTTTTCAGATAGCCCTCAATGCAAAGGCTCTAGACGCAAATATTGGTGTGAGAGCTAATTCAATCAAGGAAACACTGCATGTTGGTGAAGGGCATATTGAAGAAGGATCAGCCGAGTGGTTCTTGTGGGAGAACAACTCCATTTGGCTCACTAACTTCACACACCATCAGGCTTCCAAGCAGCTCTCAAGGAAACTCAGTTTTCACACTCTATGCTTAGTGCCCTTTGAGTGCATTATCTAGGAATGAACCTGGTAGAGCATCCCACACAAACGAATGCTCCACATGCGGGTTTCACATGCCACCAACTCCACATTCACAGGCAACTTCAGCGCCACAGCCGTTTTCAGATAGCCCTCAGTGCAAAGGCTCAAGACGCAAATATTGGTGTGAGAGCTAATTCAATCAAGGAAACACTGCATGTTGGTGAAGGGCTATTGAAGAAGGATCAGCCGAGTGGTTCTTGTGGGAGAACAACTCCATTTTGCTCACTAACTTCACACACCATCAGGCTTCCAAGCAGCTCTCAAGGAAACTCAGTTTTCACACTCTATGCTTAGTGCCCTTTGAGTGCATTATCTAGGAATGAACCTGGTAGAGCATCCCACACAAACGAATGCTCCAAATGCGGGTTTCACATGCCACCAACTCCACATTCACAGGCAACTTCAGCGCCACAGCCGTTTTCAGATAGCCCTCAATGCAAAGGCTCAAGACGCAAATATTGGTGTGAGAGCTAATTCAATCAAGGAAACACTGCATGTTGGTGAGGGGCATATTGAAGAAGGATCAGCCGAGTGGTTCTTGTGGGAGAACAACTCCATTTGGCTCACTAACTTCACACACCATCAGGCTTCCAAGCAGCTCTCAAGGAAACTCAGTTTTCACACTCTATGCTTAGTGCCCTTTGTATGCCTAGGACTGAAATGAAGCTTGGTCAGCATCCCACACAAACGAATGCTCCACATGCAGGTTTCACATGCCACCAACTCCACATTCACAGGCAACTTCAGCGCCACAGCTGTTTTCAGATAGCCCACAATGCAAAGGTTCTAGATGCAAATATTGGTGTGAGAGCTAATTCAATCAAGGAAACACTGCATGTTGGTGAAGGGCATATTGAAGAAGGATCAGCCGAGTGGTTCTTGTGGGAGAACAACTCCATTTGGCTCACTAACTTCACACACCATCAGGCTTCCAAGCAGCTCTCAAGGAAACTCAGTTTTCACACTCTATGCTTAGTGCCCTTTGAGTGCATTATCTAGGAATGAACCTGGTAGAGCATCCCACACAAACGAATGCTCCACATGCGGGTTTCACATGCCACCAACTCCACATTCACAGGCAACTTCAGCGCCACAGCCGTTTTCAGATAGCCCTCAATGCAAAGGCTCTAGACGCAAATATTGGTGTGAGAGCTAATTCAATCAAGGAAACACTGCATGTTGGTGAAGGGCATATTGAAGAAGGATCAGCCGAGTGGTTCTTGTGGGAGAACAACTCCATTTGGCTCATTAACTTCACACACCATCAGGCTTCCAAGCAGCTCTCAAGGAAACTCAGTTTTCACACTCTATGCTTAGTGCCCTTTGTATGCCTAGGACTGAAATGAAGCTTGGTCAGCATCCCACACAAACGAATGCTCCACATGCGGGTTTCACATGCCATCAACTCCACATTCAAAGGCAACTTCAGCGCCACAGCCGTTTTCAGATAGCCCTCAATGCAAAGGCTCTAGACGCAAATATTGGTGTGAGAGCTAATTCAATCAAGGAAACACTGCATGTTGGTGAAGGGCATATTGAAGAAGGATCAGCCGAGTGGTTCTTGTGGGAGAACAACGGCTCGTTAACGTCACACACCATCAGGCTTCCAAGCAGCTCTCAAGGAAACTCAGTTTTCACACTCTATGCTTAGTGCCCTTTGAGTGCATTATCTAGGAATGAACCTGGTAGAGCATCCCACACAAACGAATGCTCCACATGCGGGTTTCACATGCCACCAACTCCACATTCACAGGCAACTTCAGCGCCACAGCCGTTTTCAGATAGCCCTCAATGCAAAGGCTCTAGACGCAAATATTGGTGTGAGAGCTAATTCAATCATGGAAACACTGCATGTTGGTGAAGGGGATATTGAAGAAGGATCAGCTGAGTGGTTCTTGTGGGAGAACAACTCCATTTGGCTCACTAACTTCACACACCATCAGGCTTCCAAGCAGCTCTCAAGGAAACTCAGTTTTCACACTCTATGCTTAGTGCCCTTTGAGTGCATTATCTAGGAATGAACCTGGTAGAGCATCCCACACAAACGAATGCTCCACATGCGGGTTTCACATGCCACCAACTCCACATTCACAGGCAACTTCAGCGCCAGAGCCGTTTTCAGATAGCCCTCAATGCAAAGGCTCTAGACGCAAATATTGGTGTGAGAGCTAATTCAATGAAGGAAACACTGCATGTTGGTCAAGGGCATATTGAAGAAGGATCAGCCGAGTGGTTCTTGTGGGAGAACAACTCCATTTGGCTCACTAACTTCACACACCATCAGGCTTCCAAGCAGCTCTCAAGGAAACTCAGTTTTCACACTCTATGCTTAGTGCCCTTTGAGTGCATTATCTAGGAATGAACCTGGTAGAGCATCCCACACAAACGAATGCTCCACATGCGGGTTTCACATGCCACCAACTCCACATTCACAGGCAACTTCAGCGCCACAGCCGTTTTCAGATAGCCCTCAATGCAAAGGCTCTAGACGCAAATATTGGTGTGAGAGCTAATTCAATCAAGGAAACACTGCATGTTGGTGAAGGGCATTTTGAAGAAGGATTAGCCGAGTGGTTCTTGTGGGAGAACAACGGCTCACTAACTTCACACACCATCAGGCTTCCAAGCAGCTCTCAAGGAAACTCAGTTTTCACACTCTATGCTTAGTGCCCTTTGAGTGCATTATCTAGGAATGAACCTGGTAGAGCATCCCACACAAACGAATGCTCCACATGCGGGTTTCACATGCCACCAACTCCACATTCACAGGCAAATTCAGCGCCACAGCCGTTTTCAGATAGCCCTCAATGCAAAGGCTCTAGACGCAAATATTGGTGTGAGAGCTAATTCAATCAAGGAAACACTGCATGTTGGTCAAGGGCATATTGAAGAAGGATCAGCCGAGTGGTTCTTGTGGGAGAACAACTCCATTTGGCTCACTAACTTCACACACCATCAGGCTTGCAAGCAGCTCTAAAGGAAACTCAGTTTTCACACTCTATGCTTAGTGCCCTTTGAGTGCATTATCTAGGAATGAACCTGGTAGAGCATCCCACACAAACGAATGCTCCACATGCGGGTTTCACATGCCACCAACTCCACATTCACAGGCAACTTCAGCGCCACAGCCGTTTTCAGATACCCCTCAATGCAAAGGCTCTAGACGCAAATATTGGTGTGAGAGCTCATTCAATCAAGGGAACACTGCATGTTGGTGAAGGGCATATTGAAGAAGGATCAGCCGAGTGGTTCTTGTGGGAGAACAACTCCATTTGGCTCACTAACTTCACACACCATCAGGCTTCCAAGCAGCTCTCAAGGAAACTCAGTTTTCACACTCTATGCTTAGTGCCCTTTGAGTGCATTATCTAGGAATGAACCTGGTAGAGCATCCCACACAAACGAATGCTCCACATGCGGGTTTCACATGCCACCAACTCCACATTCACAGGCAACTTCAGCGCCACAGCCGTTTTCAGATAGCCCTCAATGCAAAGGCTCTAGACGCAAATATTGGTGTGAGAGCTAATTCAATCAAGGAAACACTGCATGCTGGTGAAGGGCATATTGAAGAAGGATCAGCCGAGTGGTTCTTGTGGGAGAACAACTCCATTTGGCTCACTAACTTCACACACC
>NW_026696341.1:0-36016 GCF_030435755.1 Ochotona princeps | reverse complement strand
TGGACATTGAGTAGCTGGACTCTATGCTGGGTATATGTTTGCAAGGAAAGAATCTTGATGGAATTTGAACTGTAATACTGCATCAAGGTGGAGGAATCCACCAGGGAGGAGGGGTGTGGGGAGGGGTGGGGGGATTCCCAGAGCATATGAAACTGTCACATAATGCATAATAATTAATAAAAAAAATTAAAAAAAAAAAATCGGCTGATCCTTCTTCAATATGCCCTTCACCAACATGCAGTGTTTCCTTGATTGAATTAGCTCTCACACCAATATTTGCGTCTAGAGCCTTTGCATTGAGGGCTATCTGAAAACGGCTGTGGCGCTGAAGTTGCCTGTGAATGTGGAGTTGGTGGCATGTGAAACCCGCATGTGGAGCATTCGTTTATGTGGGATGGTAACCAAGCTTCATTTCAGTCCTAGGCACTCAAAGGGCACTAAGCATAGAGTGTGAAAACTGAGTTTCCTTGAGAGCTGCTTGGAAGCCTGATGGTGTGTGAAGTTAGTGAGCCAAATGGAGTTGTTTTACCAGAAGAACCACTCGGCTGATCCTTCTTCACTATGCCCTTCACCAACATGCAGTGTTTCCTTGATTGAATTAGCTCTCACACCAATATTTGCGTCTAGAGCCTTTGCATTGAGGGTTATCTGAAAACGGCTGTGGCGCTGAAGTTGCCTGTGAATGTGGAGTTGGTGGCATGTGAAACCCGCATGTGGAGCATTCGTTTGTGTGGGATGCTCACCAAGCTTCATTTCAGTCCTAGGCACTCAAAGGGCACTAAGCATAGAGTGTGAAAACTGAGTTTCCTTGAGAGCTGCTTGGAAGCCTGATGGTGTGTGAAGTTAGTGAGCCAAATGGAGTTGTTCTCCCACAAGAACCACTCGGCTGATCCTTCTTCACTATGCCCTTCACCAACATGCAGTGTTTCCTTGACTGAATTAGCTCTCACACCAATATTTGCGTCTAGAGCCTTTGTATTGAGGGCTATCTGAAAACGTCTGTGGCGCTGAAGTTGCCTGTGAACGTGGAGTTGATGGCATGTGAAACCCGCATGTGGAGCATTCGTTTGTGTGGGATGCTCTACCAGGTTCATTCCTTGATAATGCACTCAAAGGGCACTAAGCATAGAGTGTGAAAACTGAGTTTCCTTGAGAGCTGCTTGGAAGCCTGATGGTGTGTGAAGTTAGTGAGCCAAATGGAGTTGTTCTCCTACAAGAACCACTCGGCTGATCCTTCTTCAATATGCCCTTCACCAACATGCAGTGTTTCCTTGATTGAATTAGCTCTCACACCAATATTTGCGTCTAGAGCCTTTGCATTGAGGGCTATCTGAAAACGGCTGTGGCGCTGAAGTTGCCTGTGAATGTGGAGTTGGTGGCATGTGAAACCCGCATGTGGAGCATTCGTTTGTATGGCATGCTCACCAAGCTTCATTTCAGTCCTAGGCACTGAAAGGGCACTAAGCATAGAGTGTGAAAACTGAGTTTCCTTGAGAGCTGTTTTTAAGCCTGATGGTGTGTGAAGTTAGTGAGAAAAAAGGAGTTGTTCTCCCACAAGAACCACTAGGCTGATCCTTCTTCAATATGCTCTTCACCAACATGCAGTGTTTCCTTGATTGAATTAGCTCTCACACCAATATTTGCTTCTAGAGCCTTTGCTTTTAGGGCTATCTGAAAACGGCTGTGGCGCTGAAGTTGCCTGTGAATGTGGAGTTGGTGGCTTGTGAAACCCGCATGTGGAGCATTCATTGTGTGGGATGCTCACCAAGCTTCATTTCAGTCCTAGGCACTCAAAGGGCACCAAGCATAGAGTGTGAAAACTGAGTTTCCTTGAGAGCTGCTTGAAAGCCTGATGGTGTGTGAAGTTAGTGAGCCAAATGGAGTTGTTCTCCCACAAGAACCACTCGGCTGATCCTTCTTCAATATGCCCTTCACCAACATGCAGTGTTTCCTTGATTGAATTAGCTCTCACACCAATATTTGCGTCTAGAGCCTTTGCATTGAGGGCTATCTGAAAACAGCTGTGGTGCTGAAGTTGCCTGTGAATGTGGAGTTGGTGGCATGTGAAACCCGCATGTGGAGCATTTGTTTGTGTGGGATGCTCTACCAGGTTCATTCCTTGATAATGCACTCAAAGGGCACTAAGCATAGAGTGTGAAAACTGAGTTTCCTTGAGAGCTGCTTGGAAGCCTGATGGTGTGTGAAGTTAGTGAGCCAAATGGAGTTGTTCTCCCACAAGAACCACTCGGCTGATCCTTCTTCAATATGCCCTTCACCAACATGCAGTGTTTCCTTGATTGAATTAGCTCTCACACCAATATTTGCGTCTAGAGCCTTTGCATTGAGGGCTATCTGAAAATGGCTGTTGCGCTGAAGTTGCCTGTGAATGTGAGTTGGTGGCATGTGAAACCCGCATGTGGAGCATTCGTTTGTGTGGGATGCTCTACCAGGTTCATTCCTTGAAAATGCACTCAAAGGGCACTAAGCATAGAGTGTGAAACCTGAGTTTCCTTGAGAGCTGCTTGGAAGTCTGATGGTGTGTGAAGTTAGTGAGCAAATGGAGTTGTTCTCCCACAAGAACCACTCGGCTGATCCTTCTTCAATATGCCCTTCACCAACATGCAGTGTTTCCTTGATTGAATTAGCTCTCACACCAATATTTGCGTCTAGAGCCTTTGCATTGAGGGCTATCTGAAAATGGCTGTGGCGCTGAAGTTGCCTGTGAATGTGGAGTTGGTGGCATGTGAAACCCGCATGTGGAGCATTCGTTTGTGTGGGATGCTCACCAAGCTTCATTTCAGTCCTAGGCACTCAAAGGGCACTAAGCATAGAGTGTGAAAACTGAGTTTCCTTGAGAGCTGCTTGGAAGCCTGATGGTGTGTGAAGTTAGTGAGCCAAATGGAGTTGTTCTCCCACAAGAATCACTCGGCTGATCCTTCTTCAATATGCCCTTCACCAACATGCAGTGTTTCCTTGATTGAATTAGCTCTCACACCAATATTTGCGTCGAGAGCCTTTGCATTGAGGGCTATCTGAAAAGGGCTGTGGCGCTGAAGTTGCCTGTGAATGTGGAGTTGGTGGCATGTGAAACTCGCATGTGGAGCATTCGTTTGTGTGGGATGCTGTACCAGGTTCATTCCTTGAAAATGCACTCAAAGGGCACTAAGCATAGAGTGTGAAACCTGAGTTTCCTTGAGAGCTGCTTGGAAGTCTGATGGTGTGTGAAGTTAGTGAGCCAAATGGAGTTGTTCTCCCACAAGAACCACTCGGCTAATCCTTCTTCAATATGACCTTCACCAACATGCAGTGTTTCCTTGATTGAATTAGCTCTCACACCAATATTTGCGTCTAGAGCCTTTGCATTGAGGGCTATCTGAAAACGGCTGTGGCGCTGAAGTTGCCTGTGAATGTGGAGTTGGTGGCATGTGAAACCCGCCTGTGGAGCATTCGTTTGTGTGGGATGCTCACCAAGCTTCATTTCAGTCCTTGGCACTCAAAGGGCACTAAGCATAGAGTGTGAAAACTGAGTTTCCTTGAGAGCTGCTTGGAAGCCTGATGGTGTGTGAAGTTAGTGAGCCAAATGGGGTTGTTCTCCTACAAGAACCACTCGGCTGATCCTTCTTCAATATGCCCTTCACCAACATGCAGTGTTTCCTTGATTGAATTAGCTCTCACACCAATATTTGCGTCTAGAGCCTTTGCATTGAGGGCTATCTGAAAATGGCTGTTGCGCTGAAGTTGCCTGTGAATGTGGAGTTGGTGGCATGTGAAACCCGCATGTGGAGCATTCGTTTGTGTGGGATGCTCTACCAGGTTCATTCCTTGAAAATGCACTCAAAGGGCACTAAGCATAGAGTGTGAAACCTGAGTTTCCTTGAGAGCTGCTTGGAAGTCTGATGGTGTGTGAAGTTAGTGAGCCAAATGGAGTTGTTCTCCCACAAGAACCACTCGGCTAATCCTTCTTCAATATGCCCTTCACCAACATGCAGTGTTTCCTTGATTGAATTAGCTCTCACACCAATATTTGCGTCTAGAGCCTTTGCATTGAGGGCTATCTGAAAACGGCTGTGGCGCTGAAGTTGCCTGTGAATGTGGAGTTGGTGGCATGTGAAACCCGCATGTGGAGCATTCGTTTGTGTGGGATGCTCACCAAGCTTCATTTCAGTCCTAGGCACTCAAAGGGCACTAAGCATAGAGTGTGAAAACTGAGTTTCCTTGAGAGCTGCTTGGAAGCCTGATGGTGTGTGAAGTTAGTGAGCCAAATGGAGTTGTTCTCCCACAAGAACCACTCGGCTGATCCTTCTTCAATATGCCCTTCACCAACATGCAGTGTTTCCTTGATTGAATTAGCTCTCACACCAATATTTGCGTCTAGAGCCTTTGCATTGAGGGCTATCTGAAAAGGGCTGTGGCGCTGAAGTTGCCTGTGAATGTGGAGTTGGTGGCATGTGAAACTCGCATGTGGAGCATTCGTTTGTGTGGGATGCTCTACCAGGTTCATTCCTTGAAAATGCACTCAAAGGGCACTAAGCATAGAGTGTGAAACCTGAGTTTCCTTGAGAGCTGCTTGGAAGCCTGATGGTGTGTGAAGTTAGTGAGCCAAATGGAGTTGTTCTCCCACAAGAACCACTCGGCTAATCCTTCTTCAATATGCCCTTCACCAACATGCAGTGTTTCCTTGATTGAATTAGCTCTCACACCAATATTTGCGTCTAGAGCCTTTGCATTGAGGGCTATCTGAAAACGGCTGTGGCGCTGAAGTTGGCTGTGAATGTGGAGTTGGTGGCATGTGAAACCCACATGTGGAGCATTCGTTTGTGTGGAATGCTCACCAAGCTTCATTTCAGTCCTAGGCACTCAAAGGGCACTAAGCATAGAGTGTGAAAACTGAGTTTCCTTGAGAGCTGCTTGGAAGCCTGATGGTGTGTGAAGTTAGTGAGCCAAATGGAGTTGTTCTCCCACAAGAACCACTCGGCTGATCCTTCTTCAATATGCCCTTCACCAACATGCAGTGTTTCCTTGATTGAATTAGCTCTCACACCAATATTTGCGTCTAGAGCCTTTGCATTGAGGGCTATCTGAAAACGGCTGTGGTGCTGAAGTTGCCTGTGAATGTGGAGTTGGTGGCATGTGAAACCTGCATGTGGAGCATTCGTTTGTGTGGGATGCTCACCAAGCTTCATTTCAGTCCTAGGCACTCAAAGGGCACTAAGCATAGAGTGTGAAAACTGAGTTTCCTTGAGAGCTGCTTGGAAGGCTGATGGTGTGTGAAGTTAGTGAGCCAAATGGAGTTGTTCTCCCACAAGAACCACTCGGCTGACCCTTCTTCAATATGCCCTTCACCAACATGCAGTGTTTCCTTGGTTGAATTAGCTCTCACACCAATATTTGCGTCTAGAGCCTTTGCATTGAGGGTTATCTGAAAACGGCTGTGGCGCTGAAGTTGCCTGTGAATTTGGAGTTGGTGGCTTGTGAAACCCGCATGTGGAGCATTCATTTGTGTGGGATGCTCACCAAGCTTCATTTCAGTCCTAGGCACTCAAAGGGCACTAAGCATAGAGTGTGAAAACTGAGTTTCCTTGAGAGCTGCTTGAAAGCCTGATGGTGTGTGAAGTTAGTGAGCCAAATGGAGTTGTTCTCCCACAAGAACCACTCGGCTGATCCTTCTTCAATATGCCCTTCACCAACATGCAGTGTTTCCTTGATTGAATTAGCTCTCACACCAATATTTGCGTCTAGAGCCTTTGCATTGAGGGCTATCTGAAAACGGCTGTGGCGCTGAAGTTGCCTGTGAATGTGGAGTTGGTGGCATGTGAAACTCGCATGTGGAGCATTCGTTTGTGTGGGATGCTCTACCAGGTTCATTCCTTGAAAATGCACTCAAAGGGCACTAAGCATAGAGTGTGAAACCTGAGTTTCCTTGAGAGCTGCTTGGAAGCCTGATGGTGCGTGAAGTTAGTGAGCCAAATGGAGTTGTTCTCCCACAAGAACCACTCGGCTAATCCTTCTTCAATATGCCCTTCACCAACATGCAGTGTTTCCTTGATTGAATTAGCTCTCACACCAATATTTGCGTCTAGAGCCTTTGCATTGAGGGCTATCTGAAAACGGCTGTGGCGCTGAAGTTGCCTGTGAATGTGGAGTTGGTGGCATGTGAAACCTGCATGTGGAGCATTCGTTTATGTGGGATGCTCTACCACGTTCTTTCCTTGATAATGCACTCAAAGGGCACTAAGCATAGAGTGTGAAAACTGAGTTTCCTTGAGAGCTGCTTGGAAGCCTGATGGTGTGTGAAGTTAGTGAGCCAAATGGAGTTGTTCTCCCACAAGAACCACTCGGGTGATGCTTCTTCAATATGCCCTTCACCAACATGCAGTGTTTCCTTGATTGAATTAGCTCTCACACCAATATTTGCGTCTAGAGCCTTTGCATTGAGGGCTATCTGAAAACGGCTGTGGCGCTGAAGTTGCCTGTGAATGTGGAGTTGGTGGCATTGAAACCTGCATGCGGAACATTCGTTTGTGTGGGATGCTCACCAAGCTTCATTTCAGTCCTAGGCACTCAAAGGGCACTAAGCATAGAGGGTGAAAACTGAGTTTCCCTGAGAGCTGCTTGGAAGCCTGATGGTGTGTGAAGTTAGTGAGCCAAATGGAGTTGTTCTCCCACAAGAACCACTCGGCTGATCCTTCTTCAATATGCCCTTCACCAACATGCAGTGTTTCCTTGATTGAATTAGCTCTCACACCAATATTTGCGTCTAGAGCCTTTGCATTGAGGGCTATCTGAAAATGGCTGTGGTGCTGAAGTTGGCTGTGAATGTGGAGTTGGTGGCATGTGAAACCCGCATGTGGAGCATTCGTTTGTGTGGGATGCTCTACCAGGTTCATTCCTTGATAATGCACTCAAAGGGCACTAAGCATAGAGTGTGAAAACTGAGTTTCCTTGAGAGCTGCTTGGAAGCCTGATGGTGTGTGAAGTTAGTGAGCCAAATGGAGTTGTTCTCCCACAAGAACCACTCGGCTGATCCTTCTTCAATATGCCCTTCACCAACATGCAGTGTTTCCTTGATTGAATTAGCTCTCACACCAATATTTGCGTCTAGAGCCTTTGCATTGAGGGCTATCTGAAAACGGCTGTGGCGCTGAAGTTGCCTGTGAATGTGGAGTTGGTGGCATGTGAAACCCGCATGTGGAGCATTCGTTTGTGTGGGATGCTCACCAAGCTTCATTTCAGTCCTAGGCACTCAAAGGGCACTAAGCATAGAGTGTGAAAACTGAGTTTCCTTGAGAGCTGCTTGGAAGCCTGATGGTGCGTGAAGTTAGTGAGCCAAATGGAGTTGTTCTCCCACAAGAACCACTCGGCTGATCCTTCTTCAATATGCCCTTCACCAACATGCAGTGTTTCCTTGATTGAATTAGCTCTCACACCAATATTTGCTTCTAGAGCCTTTGCATTGAGGGCTATCTGAAAACGGCTGTGTCGCTGAAGTTGCCTGTGAATGTGGAGTTGGTGGCATGTGAAACCCGCATGTGGAGCATTCGTTTGTGTGGGATGCTCACCAAGCTTCATTTCAGTCCTAGGCACTCCAAGGGCACTAAGCATAGAGTGTGAAAACTGAGTTTCCTTGAGAGCTGCTTGGAAGCCTGATGGTGTGTGAAGTTAGTGAGCCAAATGCAGTTGTTCTCCCACAAGAACCACTCGGCTGATCCTTCTTCAATACGCCCTTCACCAACATGCAGTGTTTCCTTGATTGAATTAGCTCTCACACCAATATTTGCGTCTAGAGCCTTTGCATTGAGGGCTATCTGAAAACGGCTGTGGCGCTGAAGTTGCCTGTGAATGTGGAGTTGGTGGCATGTGAAACTCGCATGTGGAGCATTCGTTTATGTGGGATGCTCTACCAGGTTCTTTCCTTGATAATGCACTCAAAGGGCACTAAGCATAGAGTGTGAAAACTGAGTTTCCTTGAGAGCTGCTTGGAAGCCTGATGGTGTGTGAAGTTAGTGAGCCAAATGGAGTTGTTCTCCCACAAGAACCACTCGGCTGATCCTTCTTCAATATGCCCTTCACCAACATGCAGTGTTTCCTTGATTGAATTAGCTCTCACACCAATATTTGCGTCTAGAGCCTTTGCATTGAGGGCTATCTGAAAACGGCTGTGGCGCTGAAGTTGCCTGTGAATGTGGAGTTGGTGGCATGTGAAACCCGCATGTGGAGCATTCGTTTGTGTGGGATGCTCACCAAGTTTCATTTCAGTCCTTGGCACTCAAAGGCCACAAAGCATAGAGTGTGAAAACTGAGTTTCCAGGAGAGCTTCTTGGGAGCCTGATGGTGTGTGAAGTTAGTGAGCCAAATGGAGTTTTTCTCCCAGAAGAACCACTCGGCTGATCCTTCTTCAATATGCCCTTCACCAACATGCAGTGTTTCCTTGATTGAATTAGCTCTCACACCTATATTTGCGTCTAGAGCCTTTGCATTGAGGGCTATCTGAAAACGGCTGTGGCGCTGAAGTTGCCTGTGAATGTGGAGTTGGTGGCATGTGAAACCCGCATGTGGAGCATTCGTTTGTGTGGGATGCTCACCAAGCTTCATTTCAGTCCTAGGCACTCAAAGGGCACTAAGCATAGAGTGTGAAAACTGAGTTTCCTTGAGAGCTGCTTGGAAGCCTGATGGTGTGTGAAGTTAGTGAGCCAAATGGAGTTGTTCTCCCACAAGAACCACTCGGGTGATGCTTCTTCAATATGCCCTTCACCAACATGCAGTGTTTCCTTGATTGAATTAGCTCTCACACCAATATTTGCGTCTAGAGCCTTTGCATTGAGGGCTATCTGAAAACGGCTGTGGCGCTGAAGTTGCCTGTGAATGTGGAGTTGGTGGCATTGAAACCTGCATGCGGAACATTCGTTTGTGTGGGATGCTCACCAAGCTTCATTTCAGTCCTAGGCACTCAAAGGGCACTAAGCATAGAGGGTGAAAACTGAGTTTCCCTGAGAGCTGCTTGGAAGCCTGATGGTGTGTGAAGTTAGTGAGCCAAATGGAGTTGTTCTCCCACAAGAACCACTCGGCTGATCCTTCTTCAATATGCCCTTCACCAACATGCAGTGTTTCCTTGATTGAATTAGCTCTCACACCAATATTTGCGTCGAGAGCCTTTGCATTGAGGGCTATCTGAAAACGGCTGTGGTGCTGAAGTTGCCTGTGAATGTGGAGTTGGTGGCATGTGAAACCCGCATGTGGAGCATTCGTTTGTGTGGGATGCTCTATCAGGTTCATTCCTTGATAATGCACTCAAAGGGCACTAAGCATAGAGTGTGAAAACTGAGTTTCCTTGAGAGCTGCTTGGAAGCCTGATGGTGTGTGAAGTTAGTGAGCCAAATGGAGTTGTTCTCCCACAAGAACCACTCGGGTGATGCTTCTTCAATATGCCCTTCACCAACATGCAGTGTTTCCTTGATTGAATTAGCTCTCACACCAATATTTGCGTCTAGAGCCTTTGCATTGAGGGCTATCTGAAAACGGCTGTGGCGCTGAAGTTGCCTGTGAATGTGGAGTTGGTGGCATTGAAACCTGCATGCGCAACATTCGTTTGTGTGGGATGCTCACCAAGCTTCATTTCAGTCCTAGGCACTCAAAGGGCACTAAGCATAGAGGGTGAAAACTGAGTTTCCCTGAGAGCTGCTTGGAAGCCTGATGGTGTGTGAAGTTAGTGAGCCAAATGGAGTTGTTCTCCCACAAGAACCACTCGGCTGATCCTTCTTCAATATGCCCTTCACCAACATGCAGTGTTTCCTTGATTGAATTAGCTCTCACACCAATATTTGCGTCTAGAGCCTTTGCATTGAGGGCTATCTGAAAACGGCTGTGGCGCTGAAGTTGCCTGTGAATGTGGAGTTGGTGGCATGTGAAACTCGCATGTGGAGCATTCGTTTATGTGGGATGCTCTACCAGGTTCTTTCCTTGATAATGCACTCAAAGGGCACTAAGCATAGAGTGTGAAAACTGAGTTTCCTTGAGAGCTGCTTGGAAGCCTGATGGTGTGTGAAGTTAGTGAGCCAAATGGAGTTGTTCTCCCACAAGAACCACTCGGCTGATCCTTCTTCAATATGCCCTTCACCAACATGCAGTGTTTCCTTGATTGATTTAGCTCTCACACCAATATTTGCGTCTAGAGCCTTTGCATTGAGGGCTATCTGAAAACGGCTGTGGCGCTGAAGTTGCCTGTGAATGTGGAGTTGGTGGCATGTGAAACCCGCATGTGGAGCATTCGTTTGTGTGGGATGCTCACCAAGTTTCATTTCAGTCCTTGGCACTCAAAGGCCACAAAGCATAGAGTGTGAAAACTGAGTTTCCATGAGAGCTTCTTGGAAGCCTGATGGTGTGTGAAGTTAGTGAGCCAAATGGAGTTTTTCTCCCAGAAGAACCACTCGGCTGATCCTTCTTCAATATGCCCTTCACCAACATGCAGTGTTTCCTTGATTGAATTAGCTCTCACACCTATATTTGCGTCTAGAGCCTTTGCATTGAGGGCTATCTGAAAACGGCTGTGGCGCTGAAGTTGCCTGTGAATGTGGAGTTGGTGGCATGTGAAACCCGCATGTGGAGCATTCGTTTGTGTGGGATGCTCACCAAGCTTCATTTCAGTCCTAGGCACTCAAAGGGCACTAAGCATAGAGTGTGAAAACTGAGTTTCCTTGAGAGCTGCTTGGAAGCCTGATGGTGTGTGAAGTTAGTGAGCCAAATGGAGTTGTTCTCCCACAAGAACCACTCGGCTGATCCTTCTTCAATATGCCCTTCACCAACATGCAGTGTTTCCTTGATTGAATTAGCTCTCACACCAATATTTGCGTCTAGAGCCTTTGCATTGAGGGCTATCTGAAAACGGCTGTGGCGCTGAAGTTGCCTGTGAATGTGGGGTTGGTGGCATGTGAAACCCGCATGTGGAGCATTCGTTTGTGTGGGATGCTCACCAAGCTTCATTTCAGTCCTAGGCACTCAAAGGGCACTAAGCATAGAGTGTGAAAACTGAGTTTCCTTGAGAGCTGCTTGGAAGCCTGATGGTGCGTGAAGTTAGTGAGCCAAATGGAGTTGTTCTCCCACAAGAACCACTCGGCTGATCCTTCTTCAATATGCCCTTCACCAACATGCAGTGTTTCCTTGATTGAATTAGCTCTCACACCAATATTTGCGTCGAGAGCCTTTGCATTGAGGGCTATCTGAAAACGGCTGTGGCGCTGAAGTTGCCTGAGAATGTGGAGTTGGTGGCATGTGAAACCCGCATGTGGAGCATTCGTTTGTGTGGGATGCTCACCAAGCTTCATTTCAGTCCTAGGCACTCCAAGGGCACTAAGCATAGAGTGTGAAAACTGAGTTTCCTTGAGAGCTGCTTGGAAGCCTGATGGTGTGTGAAGTTAGTGAGCCAAATGGAGTTGTTCTCCCACAAGAACCACTCGGCTGATCCTTCTTCAATACGCCCTTCACCAACATGCAGTGTTTCCTTGATTGAATTAGCTCTCACACCAATATTTGCGTCTAGAGCCTTTGCATTGAGGGCTATCTGAAAACGGCTGTGGCGCTGAAGTTGCCTGTGAATGTGGAGTTGGTGGCATGTGAAACTCGCATGTGGAGCATTCGTTTATGTGGGATGCTCTACCAGGTTCTTTCCTTGATAATGCACTCAAAGGGCACTAAGCATAGAGTGTGAAAACTGAGTTTCCTTGAGAGCTGCTTGGAAGTCTGATGGTGTGTGAAGTTAGTGAGCGAAATGCGTTGTTCTCCCACAAGAACCACTCGGCTGATCCTTCTTCAATATGCCCTTCACCAACATGCAGTGTTTCCTTGATTGAATTAGCTCTCACACCAATATTTGCGTCTAGAGCCTTTGCATTGAGGGCTATCTGAAAACGGCTGTGGCGCTGAAGTTGCCTGTGAATGTGGAGTTGGTGGCATGTGAAACCCGCATGTGGAGCATTCATTTGTGTGGGATGCTCACCAAGCTTCATTTCAGTCCTAGGCACTCAAAGGGCACTAAGCATAGAGTGTGAAAACTGAGTTTCCTTGAGAGCTGCTTGGAAGCCTGATGGTGTGTGAAGTTAGTGAGCCAAATGGAGTTGTTCTCCAACAAGAACCACTCGGCTGATCCTTCTTCAATATGCCCTTCACCAACATGCAGTGTTTCCTTGATTGAATTAGCTCTCACACCAATATTTGCATCTAGAGCCTTTGCATTGAGGGCTATCTGAAAACGGCTGTGGTGCTGAAGTTGCCTGTGAATGTAGAGTTGGTGGCATGTGAAACCCGCATGTGGAGCATTCGTTTGTGTGGGATGCTCACCAAGCTTCATTTCAGTCCTAGGCACTCAAAGGGCACTAAGCATAGAGTGTGAAAACTGAGTTTCCTTGAGAGCTGCTTGGAAGCCTGATGGTGTGTGAAGTTAGTGAGCCAAATGGAGTTGTTTTACCACAAGATCCACTCGGCTGATCCTTCTTCACTATGCCCTTCGCCAACATGCACTGTTTCCTTGATTGAATTAGCTCTCACACCAATATTTGCGTCTAGAGCCTTTGCATTGAGGGCTATCTGAAAACGGCTGTGGCGCTGAAGTTGCCTGTGAATGTGGAGTTGGTGGCATGTGAAACCCACAGGTGGAGCATTCGTTTGTGTGGGATGCTCTACCAGGTTCATTCCTACATAATGCACTCAAAGGGCACTAAGCATAGAGTGTGAAAACTGAGTTTCCTTGATAGCTGCTTGGAAGCCTGATGGTGTGTGAAGTTAGTGAGCCAAATGGAGTTGTTCTCCCACAAGAACCACTCGGCTGATCCTTCTTCAATATGCCCTTCACCAACATGCAGTGTTTCCTTGATTGAATTAGCTCTCACACCAATATTTGCGTCTAGAGCCTTTGCATTGAGGGCTATCTGAAAACGGCTGTGGCGCTGAAGTTGCCTGTGAATGTGGAGTTGGTGGCATGTGAAACCTGCATGTGGAGCATTCGTTTGTGTGGGATGCTCACCCAGGTTCATTCCTAGATAATGCACTCAAAGGGCACTAAGCATAGAGTGTGAAAACTGAGTTTCCTTGAGAGCTGCTTGGAAGCCTGATGGTGTGTGAAGTTAGTGAGCCAAATGGAGTTGTTCTCCCACAGGAACCACTCGGCTGATCCTTCTTCAATACGCCCTTCACCAACATGCAATGTTTCCTTGATTGAATTAGCTCTCACACCAATATTTGCGTCTAGAGCCTTTGCATTGAGGGCTATCTGAAAACGGCTGTGGCGCTGAAGTTGCCTGTGAATGTGGAGTTGGTGGCATGTGAAACTCGCATGTGGAGCATTCGTTTATGTGGGATGCTCTACCAGGTTCTTTCCTTGATAATGCACTCAAAGGGCACTAAGCATAGAGTGTGAAAACTGAGTTTCCTTGAGAGCTGCTTGGAAGTCTGATGGTGTGTGAAGTTAGTGAGCCAAATGCGTTGTTCTCCCACAAGAACCACTCGGCTGATCCTTCTTCAATATGCCCTTCACCAACATGCAGTGTTTCCTTGATTGAATTAGCTCTCACACCAATATTTGCGTCTAGAGCCTTTGCATTGAGGGCTATCTGAAAACGGCTGTGGCGCTGAAGTTGCCTGTGAATGTGGAGTTGGTGGCATGTGAAACCCGCATGTGGAGCATTCATTTGTGTGGGATGCTCACCAAGCTTCATTTCAGTCCTAGGCACTCAAAGGGCACTAAGCATAGAGTGTGAAAACTGAGTTTCCTTGAGAGCTGCTTGGCAGCCTGATGGTGTGTGAAGTTAGTGAGCCAAATGGAGTTGTTCTCCCACAAGAACCACTCGGCTGATCCTTCTTCAATATGCCCTTCACCAACATGCAGTGTTTCCTTGATTGAATTAGCTCTCACACCAATATTTGCATCTAGAGCCTTTGCATTGAGGGCTATCTGAAAACGGCTGTGGTGCTGAAGTTGCCTGTGAATGTAGAGTTGGTGGCATGTGAAACCCGCATGTGGAGCATTCGTTTGTGTGGGATGCTCACCAAGCTTCATTTCAGTCCTAGGCACTCAAAGGGCACTAAGCATAGAGTGTGAAAACTGAGTTTCCTTGAGAGCTGCTTGGAAGCCTGATGGTGTGTGAAGTTAGTGAGCCAAATGGAGTTGTTCTCCCACAAGAACCACTCGGCTGATCCTTCTTCAATATGCCCTTCACCAACATGCAGTGTTTCCTTGATTGAATTAGCTCTCACACCAATATTTGCGTCTAGAGCCTTTGCATTGAGGGCTATCTGAAAACGGCTGTGGCGCTGAAGTTGCCTGTGAATGTGGAGTTGGTGGCTTGTGAAACCCGCATGTGGAGCATTCATTTGTGTGGCATGCTCACCAAGCTTCATTTCAGTCCTAGGCACTCCAAGGGCACTAAGCATAGAGTGTGAAAACTGAGTTTCCTTGAGAGCTGCTTGGAAGCCTGATGGTGTGTGAAGTTAGTGAGCCAAATGGAGTTGTTCTCCCACAAGAACCACTCGGCTGATCCTTCTTCAATATGCCCTTCACCAACATGCAGTGTTTCCTTGATTGAATTAGCTCTCACACCAATATTTGCGTCTAGAGCCTTTGCATTGAGGGCTATCTGAAAACGGCTGTGGCGCTGAAGTTGCCTGTGAATGTGGAGTTGGTGGCATGTGAAACTCGCATGTGGAGCATTCGTTTGTGTGGGATGCTCTACCAGGTTCATTCCTTGAAAATGCACTCAAAGGGCACTAAGCATAGAGTGTGAAACCTGAGTTTCCTTGAGAGCTGCTTGGAAGCCTGATGGTGCGTGAAGTTAGTGAGCCAAATGGAGTTGTTCTCCCACAAGAACCACTCGGCTAATCCTTCTTCAATATGCCCTTCACCAACATGCAGTGTTTCCTTGATTGAATTAGCTCTCACACCAATATTTGCGTCTAGAGCCTTTGCATTGAGGGCTATCTGAAAACGGCTGTGGCGCTGAAGTTGCCTGTGAATGTGGAGTTGGTGGCATGTGAAACCTGCATGTGGAGCATTCGTTTATGTGGGATGCTCTACCACGTTCTTTCCTTGATAATGCACTCAAAGGGCACTAAGCATAGAGTGTGAAAACTGAGTTTCCTTGAGAGCTGCTTGGAAGCCTGATGGTGTGTGAAGTTAGTGAGCCAAATGGAGTTGTTCTCCCACAAGAACCACTCGGCTGATCCTTCTTCAATATGCCCTTCACCAACATGCAGTGTTTCCTTGATTGAATTAGCTCTCACACCAATATTTGCGTCTAGAGCCTTTGCATTGAGGGCTATCTGAAAACGGCTGTGGCGCTGAAGTTGCCTGTGAATGTGGAGTTGGTGGCATGTGAAACCCGCATGTGGAGCATTCGTTTGTGTGGGATGCTCACCAAGCTTCATTTCAGTCCTAGGCACTCAAAGGGCACTAAGCATAGAGTGTGAAAACTGAGTTTCCTTGAGAGCTGCTTGGAAGCCTGATGGTGTGTGAAGTTAGTGAGCCAAATGGAGTTGTTCTCCCACAAGAACCACTCGGGTGATGCTTCTTCAATATGCCCTTCACCAACATGCAGTGTTTCCTTGATTGAATTAGCTCTCACACCAATATTTGCGTCTAGAGCCTTTGCATTGAGGGCTATCTGAAAACGGCTGTGGCGCTGAAGTTGCCTGTGAATGTGGAGTTGGTGGCATTGAAACCTGCATGCGGAACATTCGTTTGTGTGGGATGCTCACCAAGCTTCATTTCAGTCCTAGGCACTCAAAGGCCACAAAGCATAGAGGGTGAAAACTGAGTTTCCCTGAGAGCTGCTTGGAAGCCTGATGGTGTGTGAAGTTAGTGAGCCAAATGGAGTTGTTCTCCCACAAGAACCACTCGGCTGATCCTTCTTCAATATGCCCTTCACCAACATGCAGTGTTTCCTTGATTGAATTAGCTCTCACACCAATATTTGCGTCTAGAGCCTTTGCATTGAGGGCTATCTGAAAATGGCTGTGGTGCTGAAGTTGGCTGTGAATGTGGAGTTGGTGGCATGTGAAACCCGCATGTGGAGCATTCGTTTGTGTGGGATGCTCTACCAGGTTCATTCCTTGATAATGCACTCAAAGGGCACTAAGCATAGAGTGTGAAAACTGAGTTTCCTTGAGAGCTGCTTGGAAGCCTGATGGTGTGTGAAGTTAGTGAGCCAAATGGAGTTGTTCTCCCACAAGAACCACTCGGCTGATCCTTCTTCAATATGCCCTTCACCAACATGCAGTGTTTCCTTGATTGAATTAGCTCTCACACCAATATTTGCGTCTAGAGCCTTTGCATTGAGGGCTATCTGAAAACGGCTGTGGCGCTGAAGTTGCCTGTGAATGTGGAGTTGGTGGCATGTGAAACCCGCATGTGGAGCATTCGTTTGTGTGGGATGCTCACCAAGCTTCATTTCAGTCCTAGGCACTCAAAGGGCACTAAGCATAGAGTGTGAAAACTGAGTTTCCTTGAGAGCTGCTTGGAAGCCTGATGGTGCGTGAAGTTAGTGAGCCAAATGGAGTTGTTCTCCCACAAGAACCACTCGGCTGATCCTTCTTCAATATGCCCTTCACCAACATGCAGTGTTTCCTTGATTGAATTAGCTCTCACACCAATATTTGCTTCTAGAGCCTTTGCATTGAGGGCTATCTGAAAACGGCTGTGTCGCTGAAGTTGCCTGTGAATGTGGAGTTGGTGGCATGTGAAACCCGCATGTGGAGCATTCGTTTGTGTGGGATGCTCACCAAGCTTCATTTCAGTCCTAGGCACTCCAAGGGCACTAAGCATAGAGTGTGAAAACTGAGTTTCCTTGAGAGCTGCTTGGAAGCCTGATGGTGTGTGAAGTTAGTGAGCCAAATGCAGTTGTTCTCCCACAAGAACCACTCGGCTGATCCTTCTTCAATACGCCCTTCACCAACATGCAGTGTTTCCTTGATTGAATTAGCTCTCACACCAATATTTGCGTCTAGAGCCTTTGCATTGAGGGCTATCTGAAAACGGCTGTGGCGCTGAAGTTGCCTGTGAATGTGGAGTTGGTGGCATGTGAAACTCGCATGTGGAGCATTCGTTTATGTGGGATGCTCTACCAGGTTCTTTCCTTGATAATGCACTCAAAGGGCACTAAGCATAGAGTGTGAAAACTGAGTTTCCTTGAGAGCTGCTTGGAAGCCTGATGGTGTGTGAAGTTAGTGAGCCAAATGGAGTTGTTCTCCCACAAGAACCACTCGGCTGATCCTTCTTCAATATGCCCTTCACCAACATGCAGTGTTTCCTTGATTGAATTAGCTCTCACACCAATATTTGCGTCTAGAGCCTTTGCATTGAGGGCTATCTGAAAACGGCTGTGGCGCTGAAGTTGCCTGTGAATGTGGAGTTGGTGGCATGTGAAACCCGCATGTGGAGCATTCGTTTGTGTGGGATGCTCACCAAGTTTCATTTCAGTCCTTGGCACTCAAAGGCCACAAAGCATAGAGTGTGAAAACTGAGTTTCCAGGAGAGCTTCTTGGGAGCCTGATGGTGTGTGAAGTTAGTGAGCCAAATGGAGTTTTTCTCCCAGAAGAACCACTCGGCTGATCCTTCTTCAATATGCCCTTCACCAACATGCAGTGTTTCCTTGATTGAATTAGCTCTCACACCTATATTTGCGTCTAGAGCCTTTGCATTGAGGGCTATCTGAAAACGGCTGTGGCGCTGAAGTTGCCTGTGAATGTGGAGTTGGTGGCATGTGAAACCCGCATGTGGAGCATTCGTTTGTGTGGGATGCTCACCAAGCTTCATTTCAGTCCTAGGCACTCAAAGGGCACTAAGCATAGAGTGTGAAAACTGAGTTTCCTTGAGAGCTGCTTGGAAGCCTGATGGTGTGTGAAGTTAGTGAGCCAAATGGAGTTGTTCTCCCACAAGAACCACTCGGGTGATGCTTCTTCAATATGCCCTTCACCAACATGCAGTGTTTCCTTGATTGAATTAGCTCTCACACCAATATTTGCGTCTAGAGCCTTTGCATTGAGGGCTATCTGAAAACGGCTGTGGCGCTGAAGTTGCCTGTGAATGTGGAGTTGGTGGCATTGAAACCTGCATGCGGAACATTCGTTTGTGTGGGATGCTCACCAAGCTTCATTTCAGTCCTAGGCACTCAAAGGGCACTAAGCATAGAGGGTGAAAACTGAGTTTCCCTGAGAGCTGCTTGGAAGCCTGATGGTGTGTGAAGTTAGTGAGCCAAATGGAGTTGTTCTCCCACAAGAACCACTCGGCTGATCCTTCTTCAATATGCCCCTTCACCAACATGCAGTGTTTCCTTGATTGAATTAGCTCTCACACCAATATTTGCGTCGAGAGCCTTTGCATTGAGGGCTATCTGAAAACGGCTGTGGTGCTGAAGTTGCCTGTGAATGTGGAGTTGGTGGCATGTGAAACCCGCATGTGGAGCATTCGTTTGTGTGGGATGCTCTATCAGGTTCATTCCTTGATAATGCACTCAAAGGGCACTAAGCATAGAGTGTGAAAACTGAGTTTCCTTGAGAGCTGCTTGGAAGCCTGATGGTGTGTGAAGTTAGTGAGCCAAATGGAGTTGTTCTCCCACAAGAACCACTCGGGTGATGCTTCTTCAATATGCCCTTCACCAACATGCAGTGTTTCCTTGATTGAATTAGCTCTCACACCAATATTTGCGTCTAGAGCCTTTGCATTGAGGGCTATCTGAAAACGGCTGTGGCGCTGAAGTTGCCTGTGAATGTGGAGTTGGTGGCATTGAAACCTGCATGCGGAACATTCGTTTGTGTGGGATGCTCACCAAGCTTCATTTCAGTCCTAGGCACTCAAAGGGCACTAAGCATAGAGGGTGAAAACTGAGTTTCCCTGAGAGCTGCTTGGAAGCCTGATGGTGTGTGAAGTTAGTGAGCCAAATGGAGTTGTTCTCCCACAAGAACCACTCGGCTGATCCTTCTTCAATATGCCCTTCACCAACATGCAGTGTTTCCTTGATTGAATTAGCTCTCACACCAATATTTGCGTCTAGAGCCTTTGCATTGAGGGCTATCTGAAAACGGCTGTGGCGCTGAAGTTGCCTGTGAATGTGGAGTTGGTGGCATGTGAAACTCGCATGTGGAGCATTCGTTTATGTGGGATGCTCTACCAGGTTCTTTCCTTGATAATGCACTCAAAGGGCACTAAGCATAGAGTGTGAAAACTGAGTTTCCTTGAGAGCTGCTTGGAAGCCTGATGGTGTGTGAAGTTAGTGAGCCAAATGGAGTTGTTCTCCCACAAGAACCACTCGGATGATCCTTCTTCAATATGCCCTTCACCAACATGCAGTGTTTCCTTGATTGAATTAGCTCTCACACCAATATTTGCGTCTAGAGCCTTTGCATTGAGGGCTATCTGAAAACGGCTGTGGCGCTGAAGTTGCCTGTGAATGTGGAGTTGGTGGCATGTGAAACCCGCATGTGGAGCATTCGTTTGTGTGGGATGCTCACCAAGTTTCATTTCAGTCCTTGGCACTCAAAGGCCACAAAGCATAGAGTGTGAAAACTGAGTTTCCATGAGAGCTTCTTGGAAGCCTGATGGTGTGTGAAGTTAGTGAGCCAAATGGAGTTTTTCTCCCAGAAGAACCACTCGGCTGATCCTTCTTCAATATGCCCTTCACCAACATGCAGTGTTTCCTTGATTGAATTAGCTCTCACACCTATATTTGCGTCTAGAGCCTTTGCATTGAGGGCTATCTGAAAACAGCTGTGGCGCTGAAGTTGCCTGTGAATGTGGAGTTGGTGGCATGTGAAACCCGCATGTGGAGCATTCGTTTGTGTGGGATGCTCACCAAGCTTCATTTCAGTCCTAGGCACTCAAAGGGCACTAAGCATAGAGTGTGAAAACTGAGTTTCCTTGAGAGCTGCTTGGAAGCCTGATGGTGTGTGAAGTTAGTGAGCCAAATGGAGTTGTTCTCCCACAAGAACCACTCGGCTGATCCTTCTTCAATATGCCCTTCACCAACATGCAGTGTTTCCTTGATTGAATTAGCTCTCACACCAATATTTGCGTCTAGAGCCTTTGCATTGAGGGCTATCTGAAAACGGCTGTGGCGCTGAAGTTGCCTGTGAATGTGGGGTTGGTGGCATTGAAACCCGCATGTGGAGCATTCGTTTGTGTGGGATGCTCACCAAGCTTCATTTCAGTCCTAGGCACTCAAAGGGCACTAAGCATAGAGTGTGAAAACTGAGTTTCCTTGAGAGCTGCTTGGAAGCCTGATGGTGCGTGAAGTTAGTGAGCCAAATGGAGTTGTTCTCCCACAAGAACCACTCGGCTGATCCTTCTTCAATATGCCCTTCACCAACATGCAGTGTTTCCTTGATTGAATTAGCTCTCACACCAATATTTGCGTCGAGAGCCTTTGCATTGAGGGCTATCTGAAAACGGCTGTGGCGCTGAAGTTGCCTGAGAATGTGGAGTTGGTGGCATGTGAAACCCGCATGTGGAGCATTCGTTTGTGTGGGATGCTCACCAAGCTTCATTTCAGTCCTAGGCACTCCAAGGGCACTAAGCATAGAGTGTGAAAACTGAGTTTCCTTGAGAGCTGCTTGGAAGCCTGATGGTGTGTGAAGTTAGTGAGCCAAATGGAGTTGTTCTCCCACAAGAACCACTCGGCTGATCCTTCTTCAATACGCCCTTCACCAACATGCAGTGTTTCCTTGATTGAATTAGCTCTCACACCAATATTTGCGTCTAGAGCCTTTGCATTGAGGGCTATCTGAAAACGGCTGTGGCGCTGAAGTTGCCTGTGAATGTGGAGTTGGTGGCATGTGAAACTCGCATGTGGAGCATTCGTTTATGTGGGATGCTCTACCAGGTTCTTTCCTTGATAATGCACTCAAAGGGCACTAAGCATAGAGTGTGAAAACTGAGTTTCCTTGAGAGCTGCTTGGAAGTCTGATGGTGTGTGAAGTTAGTGAGCGAAATGCGTTGTTCTCCCACAAGAACCACTCGGCTGATCCTTCTTCAATATGCCCTTCACCAACATGCAGTGTTTCCTTGATTGAATTAGCTCTCACACCAATATTTGCGTCTAGAGCCTTTGCATTGAGGGCTATCTGAAAACGGCTGTGGCGCTGAAGTTGCCTGTGAATGTGGAGTTGGTGGCATGTGAAACCCGCATGTGGAGCATTCATTTGTGTGGGATGCTCACCAAGCTTCATTTCAGTCCTAGGCACTCAAAGGGCACTAAGCATAGAGTGTGAAAACTGAGTTTCCTTGAGAGCTGCTTGGAAGCCTGATGGTGTGTGAAGTTAGTGAGCCAAATGGAGTTGTTCTCCAACAAGAACCACTCGGCTGATCCTTCTTCAATATGCCCTTCACCAACATGCAGTGTTTCCTTGATTGAATTAGCTCTCACACCAATATTTGCATCTAGAGCCTTTGCATTGAGGGCTATCTGAAAACGGCTGTGGTGCTGAAGTTGCCTGTGAATGTAGAGTTGGTGGCATGTGAAACCCGCATGTGGAGCGTTTGTGTGGGATGCTCACCAAGCTTCATTTCAGTCCTAGGCACTCAAAGGGCACTAAGCATAGAGTGTGAAAACTGAGTTTCCTTGAGAGCTGCTTGGAAGCCTGATGGTGTGTGAAGTTAGTGAGCCAAATGGAGTTGTTCTCCCACAAGAAACCACTCGGCTGATCCTTCTTCAATATGCCCTTCACCAACATGCAGTGTTTCCTTGATTGAATTAGCTCTCACACCAATATTTGCGTCTAGAGCCTTTGCATGAGGGCTATCTGAAAACGGCTGTGGCGGGTGAAGTTGCCTGTGAATGTGGAGTTGGTGGCATGTGAAACCCGCGCATGTGGAGCATTCGTTTATGTGGGATGGTCACCAAAGCTTCATTTCAGTCCTAGGCACTCAAAGGGCACTAAGCATAGAGTGTGAAAACTGAGTTTCCTTGAGAGCTGCTTGGAAGCCTGATGGTGTGTGAAGTTAGTGAGCCAAATGGAGTTGTTTTACCACAAGATCCACTCGGCTGATCCTTCTTCACTATGCCCTTCGCCAACATGCACTGTTTCCTTGATTGAATTAGCTCTCACACCAATATTTGCGTCTAGAGCCTTTGCATTGAGGGCTATCTGAAAACGGCTGTGGCGCTGAAGTTGCCTGTGAATGTGGAGTTGGTGGGATGTGAAACCCACAGGTGGAGCATTCGTTTGTGTGGGATGCTCTACCAGGTTCATTCCTACATAATGCACTCAAAGGGCACTAAGCATAGAGTGTGAAAACTGAGTTTCCTTGAGAGCTGCTTGGAAGCCTGATGGTGTGTGAAGTTAGTGAGCCAAATGGAGTTGTTCTCCCACAAGAACCACTCGGCTGATCCTTCTTCAATATGCCCTTCACCAACATGCAGTGTTTCCTTGATTGAATTAGCTCTCACACCAATATTTGCGTCTAGAGCCTTTGCATTGAGGGCTATCTGAAAACGGCTGTGGCGCTGAAGTTGCCTGTGAATGTGGAGTTGGTGGCATGTGAAACCTGCATGTGGAGCATTCGTTTGTGTGGGATGCTCACCCAGGTTCATTCCTAGATAATGCACTCAAAGGGCACTAAGCATAGAGTGTGAAAACTGAGTTTCCTTGAGAGCTGCTTGGAAGCCTGATGGTGTGTGAAGTTAGTGAGCCAAATGGAGTTGTTCTCCCACAGGAACCACTCGGCTGATCCTTCTTCAATACGCCCTTCACCAACATGCAATGTTTCCTTGATTGAATTAGCTCTCACACCAATATTTGCGTCTAGAGCCTTTGCATTGAGGGCTATCTGAAAACGGCTGTGGCGCTGAAGTTGCCTGTGAATGTGGAGTTGGTGGCATGTGAAACTCGCATGTGGAGCATTCGTTTATGTGGGATGCTCTACCAGGTTCTTTCCTTGATAATGCACTCAAAGGGCACTAAGCATAGAGTGTGAAAACTGAGTTTCCTTGAGAGCTGCTTGGAAGTCTGATGGTGTGTGAAGTTAGTGAGCCAAATGCGTTGTTCTCCCACAAGAACCACTCGGCTGATCCTTCTTCAATATGCCCTTCACCAACATGCAGTGTTTCCTTGATTGAATTAGCTCTCACACCAATATTTGCGTCTAGAGCCTTTGCATTGAGGGCTATCTGAAAACGGCTGTGGCGCTGAAGTTGCCTGTGAATGTGGAGTTGGTGGCATGTGAAACCCGCATGTGGAGCATTCATTTGTGTGGGATGCTCACCAAGCTTCATTTCAGTCCTAGGCACTCAAAGGGCACTAAGCATAGAGTGTGAAAACTGAGTTTCCTTGAGAGCTGCTTGGAAGCCTGATGGTGTGTGAAGTTAGTGAGCCAAATGGAGTTGTTCTCCCACAAGAACCACTCGGCTGATCCTTCTTCAATATGCCCTTCACCAACATGCAGTGTTTCCTTGATTGAATTAGCTCTCACACCAATATTTGCATCTAGAGCCTTTGCATTGAGGGCTATCTGAAAACGGCTGTGGTGCTGAAGTTGCCTGTGAATGTAGAGTTGGTGGCATGTGAAACCCGCATGTGGAGCATTCGTTTGTGTGGGATGCTCACCAAGCTTCATTTCAGTCCTAGGCACTCAAAGGGCACTAAGCATAGAGTGTGAAAACTGAGTTTCCTTGAGAGCTGCTTGGAAGCCTGATGGTGTGTGAAGTTAGTGAGCCAAATGGAGTTGTTCTCCCACAAGAACCACTCGGCTGATCCTTCTTCAATATGCCCTTCACCAACATGCAGTGTTTCCTTGATTGAATTAGCTCTCACACCAATATTTGCGTCTAGAGCCTTTGCATTGAGGGCTATCTGAAAACGGCTGTGGCGCTGAAGTTGCCTGTGAATGTGGAGTTGGTGGCATGTGAAACCCGCATGTGGAGCATTCGTTTATGTGGGATGGTCACCAAGCTTCATTTCAGTCCTAGGCACTCAAAGGGCAGTAAGCATAGAGTGTGAAAACTGAGTTTCCTTGAGAGCTGCTTGGAAGCCTGATGGTGTGTGAAGTTAGTGAGCCAAATGGAGTTGTTTTACCCACAAGATCCACTCGGCTGATCCTTCTTCACTATGCCCTTCGCCAACATGCAGTGTTTCCTTGATTGAATTAGCTCTCACACCAATATTTGCGTCTAGAGCCTTTGCATTGAGGGCTATCTGAAAGCGGCTGTGGCGCTGAAGTTGCCTGTGAATGTGGAGTTGGTGGCATGTGAAACCCACATGTGGAGCATTCGTTTGTGTGGGATGCTCTACCAGGTTCATTCCTAGATAATGCACTCAAAGGGCACTAAGCATAGAGTGTGAAAACTGAGTTTCCTTGAGAGCTGCTTGGAAGCCTGATGGTGTGTGAAGTTAGTGAGCCAAATGGAGTTGTTCTCCCACAAGAACCACTCGGCTGATCCTTCTTCAATATGCCCTTCACCAACATGCAGTGTTTCCTTGATTGAATTAGCTCTCACACCAATATTTGCGTCTAGAGCCTTTGCATTGAGGGCTATCTGAAAACGGCTGTGGCGCTGAAGTTGCCTGTGAATGTGGAGTTGGTGGCATGTGAAACCCGCATGTGGAGCATTCGTTTGTGTGGGATGCTCACCCAGGTTCATTCCTAGATAATGCACTCAAAGGGCACTAAGCATAGAGTGTGAAAACTGAGTTTCCTTGAGAGCTGCTTGGAAGCCTGATGGTGTGTGAAGTTAGTGAGCCAAATGGAGTTGTTCTCCCACAAGAACCACTCGGCTGATCCTTCTTCAATATGCCCTTCACCAACATGCAGTGTTTCCTTGATTGAATTAGCTCTCACACCAATATTTGCGTCTAGAGCCTTTGCATTGAGGGCTATCTGAAAACGGCTGTGGCGGTGAAGTTGCCTGTGAATGTGGAGTTGGTGGCATGTGAAACTCGCATGTGGAGCATTCGTTTGTGTGGGATGCTCTACCAGGTTCATTCCTTGATAATGCACTCAAAGGGCACTAAGCATAGAGTGTGAAAACTCAGTTTCCTTGAGAGCTGCTTGGAAGCCTGATGGTGTGTGAAGTTAGTGAGCCAAATGGAGTTGTTCTCCCTCAAGAACCACTCGGCTGATCCTTCTTCAATATGCCCTTCACCAACATGCAGTGTTTCCTTGATTGAATTAGCTCTCACACCAATATGTGCATCTAGAGCCTTTGCATTGAGGGCTATCTGAAAACGGCTGTGGTGCTGAATTTGCCTGTGAATGTAGAGTTGGTGGCATGTGAAACCCGCATGTGGAGCATTCGTTTGTGTGGGATGCTCACCAAGCTTCATTTGAGTCCTAGGCACTCAAAGGGTACTAAGCATAGAGTGTGAAAACTGAGTTTCCTTGAGAGCTGCTTGGAAGCCTGATGGTGTGTGAAGTTAGTGAGCCAAATGGAGTTGTTCTCCCACAAGAACCACTCGGCTGATCCTTCTTCAATATGCCCTTCACCAACATGCAGTGTTTCCTTGATTGAATTAGCTCTCACACCAATATTTGCGTCTAGAGCCTTTGCATTGAGGGCTATCTGAAAACGGCTGTGGCGCTGAAGTTACCTGTGAATGTGGAGTTGGTGGCATGTGAAACCTGCATGCGGAGCATTCGTTTGTGTGGGATGCTCTACCAGGTTCATTCCTAGATAATGCACTCAAAGGGCACTAAGCATAGAGTGTGAAAACTGAGTTTCCTTGAGAGCTGCTTGGAAGCCTGATGGTGTGTGAAGTTAGTGAGCCAAATGGAGTTGTTCTCCTACAAGAACCACTCGGCTGATCCTTCTTCAATATGCCCTTCACCAACATGCAGTGTTTCCTTGATTGAATTAGCTCTCACATCAATATTTGCGTCTAGAGCCTTTGCATTGAGGGCTATCTGAAAACGGCTGTGGTGCTGAAGTTGCCTGTGAATGTGGAGTTGGTGGCATGTGAAACCTGCATGTGGAGCATTCGTTTGTGTGGGATGCTCACCAAGCTTCATTTCAGTCCTAGGCACTCAAAGGGCACTAAGCATAGAGTGTGAAAACTGAGTTTCCTTGAGAGCTGCTTGGAAGCCTGATGGTGTGTGAAGTTAGTGAGCCAAATGGAGTTGTTCTCCCACAAGACCCACTCGGCTGATCCTTCTTCAATATGCCCTTCACCAACATGCAGTGTTTCCTTGATTGAATTAGCTCTCACACCAATATTTGCGTCTAGAGCCTTTGCATTGAGGGCTATCTGAAAACGGCTGTGGCACTAAAGTTGCCTGTGAATGTGGAATTGGTGGCATGTGAAACCCGCATGTGGAGCATTCGTTTTTGTGTGATGCTCACCAAGCTTCATTTCAGTCCTAGGCACTCAAAGGGCACTAAGCATAGAGTGTGAAAACTGAGTTTCCTTGAGAGCTGCTTGGAAGCCTGATGGTGTGTGAAGTTAGTGAGCCAAATGGAGTTGTTCTCCCACAAGAACCACTCGGCTGATCCTTCTTCAATATGCCCTTCACCAACATGCAGTGTTTCCTTGATTGAATTAGCTCTCACACCAATATTTGCGTCTAGAGCCTTTGCATTGAGGGCTATCTGAAAACGGCTGTGGCGCTGAAGTTGCCTGTGAATGTGGAGTTGGTGGCATGTGAAACCCGCATGTGGAGCATTCGTTTGTGTGGGATGCTCACCAAGCTTCATTTCAGTCCTAGGCACTCAAAGGGCACTAAGCATAGAGTGTGAAAACTGAGTTTCCTTGAGAGCTGCTTGGAAGCCTGATGGTGTGTGAAGTTAGTGAGCCAAATGGAGTTGTTCTCCCACAAGAACCACTCGGCTGATCCTTCTTCAATATGCCCTTCACTAACATGCAGTGTTTCCTTGATTGAATTAGCTCTCACACCAATATTTGCGTCTAGAGCCTTTGCATTGAGGGCTATCTGAAAACGGCTGTGGCGCTGAAGTTGCCTGTGAATGTGGAGTTGGTGGCATGTGAAACCTGCATGCGGAGCATTCGTTTGTGTGGGATGCTCACCAAGCTTCATTTCAGTCCTAGGCACTCAAAGGGCACTAAGCATAGAGTGTGAAACCTGAGTTTCCTTGAGAGCTGCTTGGAAGCCTGATGGTGTGTGAAGTTAGTGAGCCAAATGGAGTTGTTCTCCCACAAGAACCACTCGGCTGATCCTTCTTCAATATGCCCTTTACCAACATGCAGTGTTTCCTTGATTGAATTAGCTCTCACACCAATATTTGCGACTAGAGCCTTTGCATTGAGGGCTATCTGAAAACGGCTGTGGCGCTGAAGTTGCCTGTGAATGTGGAGTTGGTGGCATGTGAAACCTGCATGCGGAGCATTCGTTTGTGTGGGATGCTCACCAAGCTTCATTTCAGTCCTAGGCACTCAAAGGGCACTAAGCATAGAGTGTGAAAACTGAGTTTCCTTGAGAGCTGCTTGGAAGCCTGATGGTGTGTGAAGTTAGTGAGCCAAATGGAGATGTTCTCCCACAAGAACCACTCGGCTGATCCTTCTTCAATATGCCCTTCACCAACATGCAGTGTTTCCTTGATTGAATTAGCTCTCACACCAATATTTGCGTCTAGAGCCTTTGCATTGAGGGCTATCTGAAAACGGCTGTGGTGCTGAAGTTGCCTGTGAATGTGGAGTTGCTGGCATGTGAAACCCGCATGTGGAGCATTCGTTTGTGTGGGATGCTCTACCAGGTTCATTCCTAGATAATGCACTCAAAGGGCACTAAGCATAGAGTGTGAAAACTGAGTTTCCTTGAGAGCTGCTTGGAAGCCTGATGGTGTATGAAGTTAGTGAGCCAAATGGAGTTGTTCTCCCACAAGAACCACTCGGCTGATCCTTCTTCAATATGCCCTTCACCAACATGCAGTGTTTCCTTGATTGAATTAGCTCTCACACCAATATTTGCGTCTAGAGCCTTTGCATTGAGGGCTATCTGAAAACGGCTGTGGTGCTGAAGTTGCCTGTGAATGTGGAGTTGCTGGCATGTGAAACCCGCATGTGGAGCATTCGTTTGTGTGGGATACTCTACCAGGTTCATTCCTAGATAATGCACTCAAAGAGCACTAAGCATAGAGTGTGAAAACTGAGTTTCCTTGAGAGCTGCTTGGAAGCCTGATGGTGTGTGAAGTTAGTGAGCCAAATGGAGTTGTTCTCCCACAAGAACCACTCGGCTGATCCTTCTTCAATATGCCCTTCACCAACATGCAGTGTTTCCTTGATTGAATTAGCTCTCACACCAATATTTGCGTCTAGAGCCTTTGCATTGAGGGCTATCTGAAAACGGCTGTGGCGCTGAAGTTGCCTGTGAATGTGGGGTTGGAGGCATGTGAAACCCGCATGTGGAGCATTCGTTTGTGTGGGATGCTCACCAAGCTTCATTTCAGTCCTAGGCACTCAAAGGGCACTAAGCATAGAGTGTGAAAACTGAGTTTCCTTGAGAGCTGCTTGGAAGCCTGATGGTGTGTGAAGTTAGTGAGCCAAATGGAGTTGTTCTCCCACAAGAACCACTCGGCTGATCCTTCTTCAATATGCCCTTCACCAACATGCAGTGTTTCCTTGATTGAATTAGCTCTCACACCAATATTTGATTCTAGAGCCTTTGCATTGAGGGCTATCTGAAAACGGCTGTGTCGCTGAAGTTGCCTGTGAATGTGGAGTTGGTGGCATGTGAAACCCGCATGTGGAGCATTCGTTTATGTCGGATGCTCACCAAGCTTCATTTCAGTCCTAGGCACTCAAAGGGCACTAAGCATAGAGTGTGAAAACTGGGTTTCCTTGAGAGCTGCTTGGAAGCCTGATGGTGTGTGAAGTTAGTGAGCCAAATGGAGTTGTTCTCCCACAAGAACCACTCGGCTGATCCTTCTTCAATATGCCCTTCGCAAACATGCAGTGTTTCCTTGATTGAATTAGCTCTCACACCAATATTTGCGTCTAGAGCCTTTGCATTGAGGGCTATCTGAAAACGGCTGTGTCGCTGAAGTTGCCTGTGAATGTGGGGTTGGTGGCATATGAAACCCGCATGTGGAGCATTCGTTTGTGTGGGATGCTCACCAAGCTTCATTTCAGTCCTAGGCACTCAAAGGGCACTAAGCATAGAGTGTGAAAACTGAGTTTCCTTGAGAGCTGCTTGGAAGCCTGATGGTGTGTGAAGTTAGTGAGCCAAATGGAGTTGTTCTCCCACAAGAACCACTCGGCTGATCCTTCTTCAATATGCCCTTCACCAACATGCAGTGTTTCCTTGATTGAATTAGCTCTCACACCAATATTTGCGTCTAGAGCCTTTGCATTGAGGGCTATCTGAAAACGGCTGTGGCACTGAAGTTGCCTGTGAATGTGGAGTTGGTGGCATGTGAAACCTGCATGTGGAGCATTCGTTTGTGTGGGATGCTCACCAAGCTTCATTTCAGTCCTAGGCACTGAAAGGGCACTAAGCATAGAGTGTGAAAACTGAGTTTCCTTGAGAGCTGCTTGGAAGCCTGATGGTGTGTGAAGTTAGTGAGCCAAATGGAGATGTTCTCCCACAAGAACCACTCGGCTGATCCTTCTTCAATATGCCCTTCACCAACATGCAGTGTTTCCTTGATTGAATTAGCTCTCACACCAATATTTGCGTCGAGAGCCTTTGCATTGAGGGCTATCTGAAAACGGCTGTGTCGCTGAAGTTGCCTGTGAATGTGGAGTTGGTGGCATGTGAAACCCGCATGTTGAGCATTCGTTTGTGTGGGATGCTCACCAAGCTTCATTTCAGTCCTAGGCACTCAAAGGGCACTAAGCATAGAGTGTGAAAACTGAGTTTCCTTGAGAGCTGCTTGGAAGCCTAATGGTGTGTGAAGTTAGTGAGCCAAATGGAGTTGTTCTCCCACAAGAAACCACTCGGCTGATCCTTCTTCAATATGCCCTTCGCAAACATGCAGTGTTTCCTTGATTGAATTAGCTCGCAAACCAATATTTGCGTCTAGAGCCTTTGCATTGAGGGCTATCTGAAAACGGCTGTGGCGCTGAAATTGCCTGTGAATGTGGAGTTGGTGGCATGTGAAACCCGCATGTGGAGCATTCGTTTGTGTGGGATGCTCACCAAGCTTCATTTCAGTCCTAGGCACTCAAAGGGCACTAAGCATAGAGTGTGAAAAACTGAGTTTCCTTGAGAGCTGCTTGGAAGCCTGATGGTGTGTGAAGTGAGTGAGCCAAATGGAGTTGTTCTCCCACAAGAACCACTCGGCTGATCCTTCTTCAATATGCCCTTCACCAACATGCAGTGTTTCCTTGATTGAATTAGCTCTCACACCTTATTTGCGTCTAGAGCCTTTGCATTGAGGGCTATCTGAAAAAGGCTGTGGCGCTGAAGTTGCCTGTGAATGTGGAGTTGATGGCATGTGAAACTCGAATGTGGAGCATTCGTTTGTGTGGGATGCTCTACCAGGTTCATTCCTAGATAATGCACTGAAAGGGCACTAAGCCATAGAGTGTGAAAACTGAGTTTCCTTGAGAGCTGCTTGGAAGCCTGATGGTGTGTGAAGTTAGTGAGCCAAATGGAGTTGTTCTCCCACAAGAACCACTCGGCTGATCCTTCTTCAATATGCCCTTCACCAACATGCAGTGTTTCCTTGATTGAATTAGCTCGCAAACCAATATTTGCGTCTAGAGCCTTTGCATTGAAGGCTATCTGAAAACGGCTGTGGCGCTGAAGTTGCCTGAGAATGTGGAGATGGTGGCATGTGAAACCCCGCATGTGGAGCATTCGTTTGTGTGGGATGCTCTACCTTGTTCATTCCTAGATAATGCACTCAAAGGGCACTAAGCATAGAGTGTGAAACTGAATTTCCTTGAGAGCTGCTTGGAAGCCTGATGGTGTGTGAAGTTAGTGAGCCAAATGGAGTTGTTCTCCCACAAGAACCACTCGGCTGATCCTTCTTCAATATGCCCTTCACCAACTTGCAGTGTTTCCTTGATTGAATTAGCTCTCACACCAATATTTGCGTCTAGAGCCTTTGCATTGAGGGCTATCTGAAAACGGCTGTGGCGCTGAAGTTGCCCTGTGAATGTGGAGTTGGTGGCATGTGAAACCCGCATGTGGGAGCATTCGTTTGTGTGGATGCTCACCCAGGTTCATTCTAGATAATGCACTCAAAGGGCACTAAGCATAGAGTGTGAAAACTGAGTTTCCTTGAGAGCTGATTGGAAGCCTGATGGTGTGTGAAGTTAGTGAGCCAAATGGAGTTGTTCTCCCACAAGAACCACTCGGCTGATCCTTCTTCAATATGCCCTTCACCAACATGCAGTGTTTCCTTGATTGAATTAGCTCTCACACCAATATTTGCGTCTAGAGCCTTGCATTGAGGGCTATCTGAAAACGGCTGTGGCGCTGAAGTTGCCTGAGAATGTGGAGTTGGTGGCATGTGAAACCCGCATGTGGAGCATTCGTTTCTGTGGGATGCTCTACCAGGTTCATTCCTTGATAATGCACTCAAAGGGCACTAAGCATAGAGTGTGAAAACTGAGTTTCCTTGAGAGCTGATTGGGAGCCTGATGGTGTGCGAAGTTAGCCAAATGGAGTTGTTCTCCCACAAGAACCACTCGGCTGATCCTTCTTCAATATGCCTTCACCAACATGCTGTGTTTCCTTGATTGAATAGCTCTCACACCAATATTTGCGTCTAGAGCCTTTGCATTGAGGGCTATTTGAAAACGGCTGTGGCGCTGAAGTTGCCTGAGAATGTGGAGTTGGTGGCATGTGAAACCCGCATGTGGAGCATTCGTTTGTGTGGG
This sequence comes from Ochotona princeps, assembly GCF_030435755.1. Classification (NCBI taxonomy): domain Eukaryota; kingdom Metazoa; phylum Chordata; class Mammalia; order Lagomorpha; family Ochotonidae; genus Ochotona; species Ochotona princeps. The sequence goes on along the minus strand of NW_026696341.1, from coordinate 4,267 downwards.
ATGCTCACCCAGGTTCATTCCTAGATAATGCACTGAAAGGGCACTAAGCATAGAGTGTGAAAACTGAGTTTCCTTGAGAGCTGCTTGGAAGCCTGATGGTGTGTGAAGTTAGTGAGCCAAATGGAGTTGTTCTCCCACAAGAACCACTCGGCTGATCCTTCTTCAATATGCCCTTCACCAACATGCAGTGTTTCCTTGATTGAATTAGCTCTCACACCAATATTTGCGTCTAGAGCCTTTGCATTGAGGGCTATCTGAAAACGGCTGTGGCACTGAAGTTGCCTGTGAATGTGGAGTTGGTGGTATGTGAAACCCGCATGTGGAGCAATCGTTTGTGTGGGATGCTCACCCAGTTTCATTCCTAGATAATGTACTCAAAGGGCACTAAGCATAGAGTGTGAAAAATGAGTTTCCTTGAGCTCTGCTTGGAAGCCTGATGGTGTGTGAAGTTAGTGAGCCAAATGGAGTTGTTCTCCCACAAGAACCACTCGGCTGATCCTTCTTCACTATGCCCTTCACCAACATGCAGTGTTTCCTTGATTGAATTGGCTCTCACACCAATATTTGCGTCTAGAGCCTTTGCATTGAGGGCTATCTGAAAACGGCTGTGGCGCTGAAGCTGCCTGAGAATGTGGAGTTGGTGGCATGTGAAACCCGCATGTGGAGCATTCGTTTGTGTGGGATGCTCACCAAGCTTCATTTCAGGTCCTAGGCACTCAAAGGGCACTAAGCATAGAGTGTGAAAACTGAATTTTCTTGAGAGCTGCTTGGAAGCCTGATGGTGTGTGAAGTTAGTGAGCCAAATGGAGTTGTTCTCCCACAAGAACCACTCGGCTGATCCTTCTTCAATATGCCCTTCACCAACTTGCAGTGTTTCCTTGATTGAATTAGCTCTCACACCAATATTTGCGTCGAGAGCCTTTGCATGAGGGCTATCTGAAAACGGCTGTGGCACTGAAGTTGCCTGTGAATGTGGAGTTGGTGGCATGTGAAACCCGCATGTGGAGCATTCGTTTGTGTGGGATGCTCACCCAGGTTCATTCCTAGATAATGCACTCAAAGGGCACTAAGCATAGAGTGTGAAAACTGAGTTTCCTTGAGAGCTGCTTGGAAGCCTGATGGTGTGTGAAGTTAGTGAGCCAAATGGAGTTGTTCTCCCACAAGAACCCACTCGGCTGATCCTTCTTCAATATGCCCTTCACCAACATGCAGTGTTTCCTTGATTGAATTAGCTCTCACACCAATATTTGCGTCTAGAGCCTTTGCATTGAGGGCTATCTGAAAACGGCTGTGGCGCTGAAGTTGCCTGAGAATGTGGAGTTGGTGGCATGTGAAACCCGCATGTGGAGCATTCGTTTGTGTGGGATGCTCTACCTTGTTCATTCCTAGATAATGCACTCAAAGGGCACTAAGCATAGAGTGTGAAAACTGAGTTTCCTTGAGAGCTGCTTGGAAGCCTGATGGTGTGTGAAGTTAGTGAGCCAAATGGAGTTGTTCTCCCACAAGAACCACTCGGCTGATCCTTCTTCAATATGCCCTTCACCAACATGCAGTGTTTCCTTGATTGAATTAGCTCTCACACCAATATTTGCGTCTAGAGCCTTTGCATTGAGGGCTATCTGAAAACGGCTGTGGCGCTGAAGTTGCCTGTGAATGTGGAGTTGGTGGCATGTGAAACCTGCATGTGGAGCATTCGTTTGTGTGGGATGCTCACCAAGCTTCATTTCAGTCCTAGGCACTCAAAGGGCACTAAGCATAGAGTGTGAAAACTGAATTTTCTTGAGAGCTGCTTGGAAGCCTGATGGTGTGTGAAGTTAGCCAAATGGAGTTGATTTCCCACAAGAACCACTCGGCTGATCCTTCTTCAATATGCCCTTCACCAACATGCAGTGTTTCCTTGTATGAAATAGCTCTCACACCAATATTTGCGTCTAGAGCCTTTGCATTGAGGGCTATCTGAAACGGCTGTGGCGCTGAAGTTGCCTGAGAATGTGGAGTTGGTGGCATGTGAAACCCGCATGTGGAGCATTCGTTTGTGTGGGATGCTCACCCAGGTTCATTCCTAGATAATGCACTCAAAGGGCACTAAGCATAGAGTGTGAAAACTGAGTTTCCTTGAGAGCTGCTTGGAAGCCTGATGGTGTGTGAAGTTAGCCAAATGGAGTTGTTCTCCCACAAGAACCACTCGGCTGATCCTTCTTCAATATGCCTTCACCAACATGCAGTGTTTCCTTGATTGAATTAGCTCACACCAATATTTGCGTCGAGAGCCTTTGCATTGAGGGCTATCTGAAAACGGCTGTGGCGCTGAAGTTGCCTGAGAATGTGGATTTGGTGGCATGTGAAACCCGCATGTGGAGCATTCGTTTGTGTGGGATGCTCTACCATGATCATTCCTAGATAATGCACTCAAAGGTCACTAAGCATAGAGTGTGAAAACTGAGTTTCCTTGAGAGCTGCTTGGAAGCCTGATGGTGTGTGAAGTTAGTGAGCAAATGGAGTTGTTCTCCCACAAGAACCACTCAGCTGATCCTTCTTCAATATGCCCTTCACCAACATGCAGTGTTTCCTTGATTGAATTAGCTCTCACACCAATATTTGCGTCTAGAGCCTTTGCATTGAGGGCTATCTGAAAACGGCTGTGGCGCTGAAGTTGCCTGAGAATGTGGAGTTGGTGGCATGTGAAACCCGCATGTGGAGCATTCGTTTGTGTGGCATGCTCACCCAGGTTCATTCCTAGATAATGCACTCAAAGGTCACTAAGCATAGAGTGTTAAAACTGAGTTTCCTTGATAGCTGCTTGGAAGCCTGATGGTGTGTGAAGTTAGTGAGCCCAAATGGAGTTGTTCTCCCACAAGAACCACTCAGCTGATGCTTCTTCAATATGCCCTTCACCAACATGCAGTGTATCCTTGATTGAATAGCTCTCACACCAATATTTGCGTCTAGAGCCTTTGCATTGAGGGCTATCTGAAAACGGCTGTGGCGCTGAAGTTGCCTGAGAATGTGGATTTGGTGGCATGTGCAACCCGCATGTGGAGCATTCGTTTGTGTGGGATGCTCTACCATGGTTCATTCCTTGAAAATGCACTCAAAGGGCACTAAGCGTAGAGTGTGAAACCTGAGTTTCCTTGAGAGCTGCTTGGAAGTCTGATGGTGTGTGAAGTTAGTGAGCCAAATGGAGTTGTTCTCCCACAAGAACCACTCGGCTGATCCTTCTTCAATACGCCCTTCACCTACTTGCAGTGTTTCCTTGATTGAATTAGCCCTCACACCAATATTTGCGTCTAGAGCCTTTGCATTGAGAGCTATCTGAAAACGGCTGTGGCGCTGAAGTTGCCTGAGAATGTGGAGTTGGTGGCATGTGAAACCCGCATGTGGAGCATTCGTTTGTGTGGGATGCTCTACCAGGTTCATTCCTAGATAATGCACTCAAAGGTCACTAAGCATAGAGTGTGAAAACTGAGTTTCCTTGAGAGCTGCTTGGAAGCCTGATGTGTGTGAAGTTAGTGAGCCAAATGGAGTTGTTCTCCCACAAGAACCACTCGGCTGATCCTTCTTCAATATGCCCTTCACCAACTTGCAGTGTTTCCTTGATTGAATTAGCTCTCACACCAATATTTGCGTCTAGAGCCTTTGCATTGAGAGCTATCTGAAAACGGCTGTGGCGCTGAAGTTGCCTGAGAATGTGGAGTTGGTGGCATGTGAAACCCGCATGTGGAGCATTCGTTTGTGTGGGATGCTCACCCAGGTTCATTCCTAGATAATGCACTCCAAAGGGCACTAAGCATAGAGTGTGAAAACTGTGTTTCCTTGAGAGCTGATTGGAAGCCTGATGGTGTGTGAAGTTAGCCAAATGGAGTTGTTCTCCCCACAAGAACCACTCGGCTGATCCTTCTTCAATATGCCCTTCACCAACATGCAGTGTTTCCATTGAATGAATTAGCTCTCACACCAATATTTGCGTCTAGAGCTCTTGCATTGAGGGCTATCTGAAAACGGCTATGGCGCTGAAGTTGCCTGTGAATGTGAGTTGGTGGCATGTGAAACCCGCATGTGGAGCATTCGTTTCTGTGGGATGCTCACCCAGGTTCATTCCTAGATAATGCACTCAAAGGGCAGTAAGCATAGAGTGTGAAAACTGAGTTTCCTTGAGAGCTGATTGGAAGCCTGATGGTGTGTGAAGTTAGCCAAATGGAGTTGTTCTCCCACAAGAACCACTCGGCTGATCCTTCATTCAATATGCCTTCACCAACATGCAGTGTTT